>NW_006400040.1:1674830-1731869 GCF_000299155.1 Elephantulus edwardii | reverse complement strand
CAAGATCCATCTAACATCAGCTACAATATCTCTAGTACCACGACCCCTTCTGAAACCAGCCTGGACTTCTGGTAGTTCTCTGTTGATGTGCTGTTCCAGTGGTTTTTGGATAATCTTCAGTAAAATCTTGCTTGCATGTGAAATCAGTGAGATTGTTCTGTAGTTTCCACATTCTGTTGGGACACCTTTGTTTGGGATAAGCCAATTTATTGGAGGGGCAAGATATAAAATCACTATGTAGAAATCAGTAGGATTCCTCCAAAGTAACAAAGAGTACTTAGAGAAGGAAAACAAGAAAGCAATATAATTTACAATAACCAAGCACAAATTGAGAGATACTTAAGAGTGAACCTAACTAGAGATAGAAACGAGCTATAAAAAGAAAATTACAGAGCATTTCTGCAAGACACAATAAAAGGCCTAAAGAAATGGAAAAATGTGCCCTGTTCATGGATAGGAAGACTCCATATTGTGAAAACGACAATCATACCAAAAACACTCTACATGTTCAATGCAATCAAAATCTAGATACCAAATCATTTTTCAAGAAGACTAAAAGGGAAATTGTCAAGTTTATTTGGAGAGGCAAGAGATCCCGAATAAGCAGAACACTTCTGAGAAACAAAAATGAAGTGGGAGGAATAGCATTCCCTTACCTCAAATCCTATTATACAGCGATAGTAACCAAATCAGCATGGTACTGGTACAATGACGGGCACACAGACCAATGGAACCCAGAAATAGATCCAACTATATATGGTCAACTGATACTTGACAAGAAAATAAAACCTATCAAATGAGAAAAGTAACAACCTCTTCAACAAACGGTGCTGGCAACACTGATGACGGTTTTAACTTTGAAAGATACTTAACCATTTTCTTATTAAATAGTACCCTTCATGATGATTACTGTTATTGTTAGGTGGCACAGAGTGAACAATGACTCACTGCTACCCTGTGAACAGCAAATAAGAACTTAACTTGTCTAACACTGTGTTCCTGATTTCTTGTGTGCCTACTGAGTCACTGTGTCAATCTATCTTGTTGAGTATTCCTCTCTTTGTCTGACCCTCCCCCTTTTCCAGTATCTTATCTTTTTCAAAGGACTGGAGAACAAGTGTTGTCACCTTTGCTTCTAAGGAGCACTGTGTTTGTATCTCCTTGAGAAGGATGTTTTTCTGGTTTGGGCAGTACATAGAATATTCTATACTCTTTCCTAATATCACAATTCAAAGTGATTGATTCTTTTGTCATCTTATTCATTGTCTAATTTTCAAATGCAGAGAATAAAGCATTGATTATATAAAATTATATCATTTTATCTCCAGCTTCATTTCAGTACCGAAGTCTTAATTATCTAACTACCAGTCTGCCTTTGCTTCCATGTTTTGCATTACAATGACGAATTATTATTAATGCATCTTGATTGCATGTACAATCTAATACAGATTGATAGAAAACGTAGATGTTGTTGTTATGTGCCGTTGACACACTTGCAACTCATAGCGACCCTATGTACAACAGCCCTAAAGACTGTTCTATTGTGTGCCAATCACACTGCCTCAGACACACCCATCCCGATTACCCCAGTCACTGAATCAATCAACCTCACAGAGGTCTTCCACTCTTGCGCTATTTCTCTACACTCCCCAGCTTGATGTACCTTTCCAAGGACCAGTCCCTTCTTACAACATGACCAAAGTATGTTAGCCTCCAAAGGCATGGGCATCCTGGTTTAACTCTCTCTAAGATGAATCTGTTTGTTTTCTTAGCAGTCCATGGTATACTCAATATGCCAGCACCACAGCTCAAAGGCATCAATTCTCCTTCTATCCTCCCTAGTCATTGTCCAACTCTCTGATGGATAACAAGTGATTGCAAAGACCATGGCCTGTATCAGATGCACCTTAGTCTCCAGAGAGACACCATTGCTCTTCAGTACTTTGGAGAGGTCCCTAACAGCAGACTTTCCCATCGCAATACGTCTTTTAATTTCCTGGCTGCTGGTGCAAAGAGTGTTGACTGTGGAGCCAAACAAACTAAAGCTGTGAACAATCTCAATCTCTTCATCATCCATCCTGATGCTGCCAACTGGTCAAGTGGTGAGAATCTTTGTCTTCTTTTATTGACCCTCAATCCATATAGGAGGCTGCAGTCCTTGACCATCTGCAGCAAGTGCCTCAGGTCCTTCTCACTTTCAGCAAGCAGGGTTGCATCATCTGCATAACACATACTGTTGACAGATCTTCCACCAATCCTGATGCAACACTTCTCCTCATACAGCCAGCCTCCTGGATAATCCATTCTGCATACAGGTTGAAAAGGTATGGAAATAGGACACATCCCTGGCGTACACCCTTCCCAATTTTGAACCATGCAGTGTTTCCTTGATCTGTTCTGACGACTGCCTCTTGTTCCAAGTATAGGTTCTGCATTAGCATGATCAATGCGGTAGAAGTGGAAGGGTATCCTGGTGGAGGGCGGAGCTGGGAAATAAGTGGGTCAAGTCACTCGGGACAAGTGCAGGAACAACACTGAAACTAATGGTTAACTGCACAACAAGGGATTTATCTTTTACTTTTCTGTAAAATACTTGTCTGTCAGCTACTTCTCTAAATTTGAACATTCAGATTAAGACAGACTAGGAAGAAGGATTGGCCATCCACTTCCAAAATAGCAGGCCTCTGGAAACCCTATGTACCACAGAACACACGTAGACTAACAGAAATGGCAACTGAGGTAGAGCTTTTAAGTATGGAAATACAAAGAAAGAGGAATAGCTGTAAGCAGACATTAGAGATTGGAGCATAGAATGTGAGAACCATGAATGTAGGAAAATTAGATATTGTTAAGAAAGAAATGGAACACATAAATATTGACATACTAGGAATTGCTGAGATGAGATGGACCAGCATGGAGCATTTTGAGTCAGATTATCATATATTATTCCAGAGACGAAAAGGTGAGAAAAAATGGGGTTGCTTTCGTAGTTAAAGAAGTCCTTTCTAGATCCATCCTGAAGTACAATATTGTGAGTGACAGGATAATATCCATGCGCATACAAGGAAGTCGAGTGAATACCATTATCATTCAGATACACGCAAAAACAGCCAGAGCCAAAGAAGAGGAAACAGATGATTTATATCAACTTTTACAGTCAGAGATCGATCGAATATGCAATCAAGATGCATTGATAATAATGTGTGACTGGAATGCAAAATTTGGGAACAGAGAAGAAGAATCTGTATTTGGAAAGCATGGACTCGGTGACAGAAATGCAGCTGGAGATAGAATAACTGAATTTTGCACAGTGACTTATTCATTGCAAATACATTTTATAAGAAACATAAACGCAGGTTACACACATGGATTTCACCTGATGGTATGCATAGGAATCAGATTAATTACATCTGCAGAAAGAACCGCTGGAGAAGCTCAATATCAGCTGTGAAAACTAGGCCAGAAGCTGATGGTGGAACAGACCAAGTACTCATATGCAAAATCAAGCCTAAGCTGAGGAAAATTAAACTGAATTCACAGGAGCCAAAATATGACTTTGAGTCTATCCCACCTGAATTTCAGAACCATCTCAGGAACAGGTTTGCGGCCTTGAACACTAATGAGTGAAGACTAGATGAGTTTTGGGAGGATATCAAAGGTATCATTCAGGAAGAATGCAAATGGTCATTACAAAGACAGAAGGGGGGTGCAAAACAGATGTCAGAAGAAACTCTGAATATTGCACTGGAGTGCAGAGAAGCCAAAACAGAAGGAAGAATTCAAGATACTAAAGAGCTCAGTAGAAGATTCCAAAAGGCAGCACGGGATGACAAAGTAAAATATTACAATGAAATGTGCAAGGAGCTGGAGTCAGAAAATCAAATGTGCAGAACTCCCTCAGCATTTCTTAAACTCAAGGAATTGAAGAACAAATTTAAACCTCGAGTTGGCTATAATCAAAGATGCTTTTAGGCAGAATATTATATGATCCAGGAAGAATTAAAAGAAGATGGAAAGAATATACTGAGTAACTGTATTGAAAAGAATTGCCAGACTCAGAAAATTTAATGAAACAACATATGAGCAAGAGCCTAAGGTGATGAAGGAAGAAGTGCAAGCTGCTTTGAAGGAAACAGCAAAAAAAAATAAGGCCCCAGGAATAGATGGTATACCAATTGACATATTTCCCTAACAGATGCTGCCCTAGATGTGCTCACCAACTTGTGTCAAGAAATCTAGAGAACAACCACTTGGCCAACTGACTGGAGGAAATCTATATTTGTTCCCATCCCAAAGAAGGGTGACCCAACAGAGTGTGGAAACTATAGAACAATCTCATTGATTTCACATGCAAGCAAGATTCTACTGAAGATTATCCAAAAATGACTGGAACAGTACATCAGCAGAGAATTGCAGAAGTTCAGGCTGGGTTTAGAAGGGGTCATGATACTAGAATATTATAGCTAATGTTAGCTGGATCTTAGCTGAAAGCTGGGAATACCAGAGAAATGTTTATCTGTGTTTCATCAGTTATGTAAAGGTGTTTGACTGTGTGGATCATAACAAACTGTGGGTGACTCTGAGAAAAAGTAGATAGATGTCTTCAATTTCTTCACTTTGGCTTTAGTGGTTGATGTGTATATTTGAAAAATTGTTTTAACATATGGATAGGATTCTATAATTCGCAGCATTATATCTCAAGATAAATGTTTAAATGTTCTTTTTGACTGTAAATTCAACACCATTTTTACTATTATTATTAAAATAGCCAGTATAATACAACTCATGTTTTTTTTTCCAATACAAGGCCAACTCCAATTTACTAATGTTATTAATCTATATGTGTTCCATTTCATTGTGACAACTTCTCATTTTCCTGTATTAATACTTCTTCCATTCCAGGCTGATATTATTAGTAGGTAATTAAAGTTATGCCTCCTCATTTTTTATTATCTTCCAATCTAGGATGCTCTTCTTGCTGTATAGTATAACAATGGTCCTCTGTATTTCACAAGTGAATGGCCGATCCTGCTTCATAGTGTCTTTGTCAGAGATTTCCAGCCTACGATTCAATTTTTTTAAATAGATATTGTAAAACCTGAGGTTCCAATTACATCATCATCTAATATTACAATAATATTTGTAGAATAGGGATTCTACCTGTTTGTTTCTCTTCCCCTGCACATTACACAACATTCTTCAAACCCACTGTTTCCACAAAGAGTTTCCCAATGAAGAGAAAAATGTAGACACTAGTAAGACACTTTAACACACTTTGAAATACTGACTGAGGACAAAGTATTTTTCTTGGAATTCCTCTACTCTTGTTCATCCTGATTCTGTCTTGTAAAGAACTTTATATAATGCTTTGCATTGTATTATTTGATAACCTGTCATAGCACGCCTTTATGATGTGCAGCTGGCAAAAAAAATAGCAATAGTTCAACAATCGTGAACTTCACATATATTAATTCACTTGAAAGCAATTCTATCTGATAGGAATGAGCACTACCCCATTTACAGATAATGCAACAGAAGCATTTTAAGTGCTAAGTGTCTTGCACTAGGAAAGTGGTGAAAGATTCTGATTAATTTTTACTTAAAATAAGCCTATAACAGATACCATAGTAGCAAATATTTATTGATATTTATTAAATGACTTTTATATTTCTAATTTCCCTTGTTTACCTTCATTCAAGAGATTAATATTCGTGTGGAAAAGTATAACACTTCCAGGCAATGATGACACACTTAGGTGGAAAAACAACCCCAAAAACCAAAACACCTCATTACAAAACTCAAGCTGCTACAGAGCATTTATGTTAGTTAGCAGAGACAAAAAATTAAAAAATAAATGAACACAAACAAACCACCGAATCATATGTCAAGTGGAGAAAATATTACAGAAGTACTTGAAGCCAAGTTAGAACCTGAAGAGGGAGGCTTCCTGAGGTCAGGGAATATTCCACTAAGTAGTTAATATTTATGTAAATGCCAACTAAAGGGGTAGCAAAGCATGCTATTATCTGAAGGATGACTATTTTAGGGAATTATTGTTTAGTATTCAGACTAATATATGAAGAGTGCCTTGGTGTAAAGAGGCTTAGACTGTTCAGGGGATAGCGAAGATCAAATACTATAGAGAAACTGGAGGAGGAAGAGATGGCAGGGAGAAAAATAGCCTTATATATCAATGGAAGGTATTTGTTCTCAACTAGAAACCAGACCAGAAGTCATTAAAAGGGTATAAACAGAAACTGAACTGATCTTATATGACTTAAGTTTTAAAATAATCCCATTAGCTGCTGTATGAAATACAGCAAATAAGGGATCCCAAGGTCCAAGGGAACCCAGTAGGAAGGAAACAGAGAATGGTGCTTAAAACAGAGTGGGACAGATGAGCAATCTGAGAAAGACTAAATTCTTACATATACACGGAAGGTAGAATTACAGGATTTGCTAACTTACTGTTTAAGTGAGACAGAAAGAAATCAAGCAGGACTCCTCCGTATACTTGGTCTACATGAACTTTTGTTGTTGTTGTTGTTAGATGTCATCGAGTCAGGAATTCATAGCAACCCTATAAACCAAAGATCTAAACTTTTTCCTATCCTGTGCCATCCTTATTTATCTCTAACACACTTGATCCCATTGTTGCCGTCATTGTGTCTATTGTGCCAATCAAGTAAGATGAAACAACTGTCAATTTCAATCTTTTCTCCAACTATTATGATGTTTTCTATTGGTCCAGAAGTGAGGACCTCTGTCTTCTTAATGTTGAAATATAATGCATATTGAAAGCCGTAGTCTTCGATTCTCTGCAGTAAGTACAGTACGTGTTTCAAGCCCTCCCAACTTTCAGTATCATCTGTATAATGCCGGGTGTCTTCCTCTAATCCTGATGACACATTCTTCTTCATACTATCTAGCATCTTCAATGATTTGCTCAGCATATAGTTTGAATAAATGTTGCAAAAAGATAAACAAATTTGATATACATCTTTCCTGATTTTTAATAATGCAGTGTTCTCTTGCTCTGTTCAGACAACAGCTTTTGGGTCTAGATATATTTCACACGAGCATATTTAAGTGTTCTAGAATTCCCATTCTTCTTAATGTTAGTCATAGTTTGTTATGATCTACACAGTCAAACACACTTGAATAGTCCTTAAAACACAAATGGATGTTCTTCAATTTTCAGCCAGAATCCATTTGACATAAGCAATGATATCCCTGGTGCAACTGCCTCTTTCCCCACCCCCACCCCCACCCCGGATTGGAAATGACCATATTCTTAATATTTCTAACCTTAAACTTAAAATATTATATTGTTCAAAATTATTTGTTATATATTTGTTTAAATTCTCCCTCTTTTAACAACTGGGATCTAGAGGGAAGAGAAAAGACCAGAGAATGGCCAAAATTATTGGGCAGCTATTGCTGCCAGCTTAGGGCCTGTGTCAGGAAAAGGAAGTCTTACTCATAAACAGTGCCACCCAAAGGTAATAAAGGAGGGCAGAATTGCTTTCACTGTGGAAAGCTGGGCCACTTCAGTAGACAGTGTCACAGATGAGAGCCACAGATAGGCAAGGGAGTAGAGAGCAACTACCTCTTTTAAACCTAGCTTGAACTCTGGTAGTTCTCTATGTAGTGTTCTAGTTGCTTTTGGATTATCTTCAGCAAGATTTTGTTGGCATGTGATATTAATGTTATTGTTTGATAATCTCTATATTCTGTTGGATAATCATTCTTGGGAATGGAAACAAAATATCTCTTCTAGTAAGTCAGCCAGATAGCTGTCCTCCAAATTTCCTGGTATAGACTGGTAAAGTTGTCTCCATCAGTTTCTGGGGTCTTATTTTTGGCCACTGCTGTCAGTGGAGCTTGAACTTCTTTCTTCATTGCCATTGACTTTTGTTCATATGGTACTTGCTAAAATATTTAGTGTCACTGAGCTCTTGTTGTCAAATTAACTCTGTGTATCCTTCCATCTTCTTTTGATGCTTCCTGGATCATTCAAGATTTGTCCCTATTATCTTTCAGTATTATAACTTGAGGCTTGAATTTGTTTTTCAGTTCTTTCACTTTAGAAATGCTGAGTGAGTTCTTCCCAATTTAGTCTACAGTTCCAACTTTCTGCACATTCCATTATAATACTTTATCTTCTCGAGCTGCCTTTTGAATTCGAGTTCAGCTGAAGAGTCAGCTCTTCTTTCTTCAGCATCTCTCACCTGTGTTTGGTTTCTTGACACTCTACTGACATTTTTAGAGTTTCTTCTGACATCAATTTTGGTCTTTTCTCCCTACTTTCTTTTTAACACTTTCTATTTCTTCATGGATGATATATTTTCATCCCATAACTGATCTAGTCTTCAATTGTTAGTATTCAACATCTCAACTCTATGGAAATGATTTTTTTTTAAATTCAGGTGTTGTTGTGGATATTATGTGCCGAGTCACCTGAGATTCATAGTAAACCTATGTACATTACCTGTGAACCCTGCCCTATCCTGAGCCAATATCATCATCTCCAAGAGACGCAATCCCATTGCTCTAGTCACTGAGTCAATCCATCTCACTCTGGGTCTTGCTCTCCTGCACTGTCCCTCCACCTTTCCAAGTATGATGTTCCTCTTTAAGGGGCTGATCCCTCTTGACCATGGGCCCAAAATCCTTGCCTCCAGGGAGCAGCCGGTTTCACCCTCTCTAGGACAGACCTGTTTGCTTTTCTGACAGTCCACAGTATTTTCAACACTCATCTCCAGTACCACAACTCATAGAAATCAATCCTTCTTCTATTATCTTTAGTTATTGTCCAGCTCTCAGATAAATAGCAAGTAATTTAGGAATATCATGGCCTGGATCAGGTGCACCTTAGTCTCTAGACTGACACTGTTGCTCTTCAGTACTCTGGTGAGGTCCCTGACAGCAATTTACCTAATGCAATTATTTTTATTTCCTGACTGCTGATGCCAAGAGTGTTGACTGAGAAGCTGAGCACACTCTAACCATTAGCAACCTCAATGTCTTCAACATCCATCCTGGTGCTGCCAATTGGTCCAGTGGCCAATCTTTGTCTTCTTGATGCTGAGCTTCAATACATATTGAAAATTACAGTCTTTGACCTTCTGTAGCAAGCACTTCTGGTTCTCCTCAGTTTCAACAAGCAAGATTGTGTAATCTGCATAACATAGGTTGTTAATGAATCTACCTTCAATCATGATGCCATGTTCCTACTCATAAAGCCCAGCCTCCCAAATGACCTGTTCTGCATATAGATAGAAAAGGCATGAATACAGGAAGCATCCCTGATACACTTCTTTCCTGATTTTGAACCATGTAGTATTGCCTTGCTCTGTTCTGAGGTCTGCTTCCTGGTCCAAGTATAGGCTTTGCATAAGCACAATCAAGTGTTCTGGGATTCCCATTTTCCTCAACATTAGACACAAGTTGTTGTGATCCACGTAGTCAAATGCCTTTGCATAGTCAATGAAACACAGACAGACGTTCCTCTAGTACTCTTTGCTTACTGCCAACATCCATCTGACTTTATCTGAGATAATGTCTCTACTGTCACGACATCTTCTCAATCCAGCTTGTCTTTTTGGTAGTCCTCTGTCAATGGACTGTTCTAGTCATTCAGATTATCTTCAGCCGGATTTTGCTTGTGTGTGATTTTAACATTGTTCAATAATTTCCACTTTCTATTGCGTCATCATTTTTTTGAAATGGGAATAAATAGGGATCTCTTCCAGTCATTGGTTAGGAAGTTGTCCTCCAGATTTCTTGGAATAATTTGTTGAGAGTATTCAAGGCAGCATCTCTTTGTTCAAATATGTAAATAGGTATTCTATCAATTGCTGGGGCCTTTTTTTGAAGGATTTGTTGCCAAGTCCTTCAGAGCAGGCTGAACTTCCTCACCACTGCCTCTTGATCCTATGTGGTTTCCTGAAATTATTCTGTGTAAACCAATTCTTTTTAGTACAGTGACTCTGTATACTCCTTCCATTTTCTCTTAACACTTCCTGGATCTTTCAATATTTTGCCCAGAGCATCCTTATATATTGCAACTCACAGTTTGAATTTGTTCTTTAGTTCCCTTAGCTTAAGAAATCTGCAGAAATAAAGTCTGGCCCTTTTGATTTTCCAACTTCTGATCCTTACACATTTCATTACAATACTTTGTTTTGTCTTCCTAAACTGCCCTTTGAAATCGTCTATTCAGCTTCTTGATTTCTTCCCTTTGTTTTAGTTTCTCAGCACTCTAGTGAAATAGAATCTTTTCTGACATCTATTTCGGTCTTTTCTTCTTCCTTTATCTCCATAGTGACATTCTGTATTCCTCCTTGATGATATTCATGATATCCTTCCACAGCTCATCTGGTCTAAGTTCATTAGTGTTCAAGGCCTCAAACCTTTTCCTGAGTTGGTTTTTGAATTCAGGTGGGATAGACTCAAGATCAAATTTTTATTTCTGTATATTTGATTTGATATTGTATTGCTTTAATATGGACTTCAGAACAGATCTGCAATATCATTCTTTTTCAGTGGATTTTTTTTAAATTTTTGGCATAATTGATCATAGGATTGTAAATTCAAAGTGGTCCATATCAGTTCACTAATGCCTTGAATATCAATGTTTTCCATCTCATTTTTTACAATTTTCAACTTTGTTACATTCATATTTCATAGATTATAATTATTAAAGTTTGCTTACATCTATTTCTTCTCCATTTTTTAATAATACTAGTAGTCTATTTACAAAATTTTAATACATTGATTTCGAGAACAGATTCTTCCAATTCCCTTCCAAAAGGCAAAAGTAAGGAAACTATACTCCTTAGTGTATTTCATCTAGAGGAACTCTAACACAGTAACTATTCTTACTATGATGGAGAAGTCTAATATACAATAATGCAAATACAACAGTGATTTCATTCATGATCATTTACTGATAAAAGCTAGATATGTAACTAAAGAACAAAGACCAAAATGTTATTAACCTTGTATTGATATTCTTAGTCTCTGTGCTCTATAAATTAAAAAACATAGTTCATTAGATATCAAAGGTCAAATCCATTTATTAATCTAAATGCAACGGTTTCAGTCAGGAATTTAAAAACTACAACACATAGACTGGATGTCTGTTTTAATAAATAAAGCATGAGAGTTGTTTTCTTTTTCTTTTTTTTAAACTATATCATAGCCTATTATTTATTTATCTAGTGCTTATTACAGCTTTCTAACAATAAGAATTGGGAAAATGACTATGTGTTTCTCAAGCCTTTAATATTTACTACCTGACCCCTTAAGAAAAAAAAATCATGAATTTCTGCTATATATTTAGGAGCCTCTAGAATTAATTTCAGTTGCATTAAAATTATGTGAAAATAAAATAAACTAGGTTGACTGCAACATGTCAATGAACATTCAAATGATCAAGAAATTCATACTGGAATTCAGATTAATAGTATTTCTTTCTGGACAGGAATTTAAAGATATGATAAAAGGTTAAAGTGGAATCAGTAGTCTTTATTTAGTTATTTGGCAAAACAAGGCTATATTTTTACTATACATAGGTAATATATAACACGTGTGTGTGTGTGTGTGTGTGTGTGTGTGTGTGTGCGCGCGCGCGCGCGCGCAAAACAGACACCTGCAAAAATCTAAACAGTAACATTCTCTGAGAAACACACAATCCATCAACAGATTGGTGTCAAAAATTATGAAATAAACATAGCCCTAAGAGTCAAATAAATCTGAATTTTATATCCTCATTCTTCTATTTATTGGTTATTTGGCTATAGACGAGTTATTTAATCTTCTTGTATCTAAAGTTCTCATTAAAAAATGGACTACCTTAAACAAAATGTTTTATAGGAATTAATGAGACAACATATGCAAAGTGTCTAATACAACAGAACTGTATAATGAACATTTGAGAAATACGATTTGTTTTAAATATTTCATTAGAAAAAAATCATTTTAAACCTTATTGACGATACGGTAAATTATAAGGACATCTATTATTCTATAGTGGCTCCCTTAACATTTTTTTAAAATATCATATTAATAAAAAAATTTATTAATAAAAAAATTTCCTTCTATCTTTAATTTTTAATAAAGAAAGGGAAGAATAGCCAATTCATAGTCATGGTTACAACTCTGAGCCTGAGATATGTGACATTTTCTTATTCTATAAAAGGAAACACTACTAATCATTCCTTCTTAAGTGGTCACTAAACAGATTTTAAGAAAAAGAAAAAAGATATTATTATGTAACTTTAAAATTTTGGAATGAACTATCATCATTCATCCTCACACATTACTGATGAGTAGACACCAACTTAAGATGACCTTCCAGTGTGTTTTCAAAGGTTGTAAACAACATAAGAGGAAAGTGTCCATCTTTTTCTTGTGGAGCAGCTGGTGGATTTAAACCACAAGAGAGGTTCTACCTTTGGGTTTAATACAAAAACTCACTAGTCTAAATGCAACTGTTATACCAGGGCTCCTGAAAATGCACTATCTGCAACTTTATCATTTACAAAAACAATTCAACATTTTTATATTCTATTCATTTCGTTTAATTGAGCCTTACTGATGGGAAAAAAGCCATAGAAAGAGTCTGATAATTTTCTATGACAACAGAATATTATTCAAATGACTTCCTGAACTTTCAAAATGTAAGCAGAAAAAGAATGAAGGAGCTAGATAAATAAAACAAATGTTACAGGACTCTCCTTTGTAATTATTATGATTCTGATGCTCCGTCTAACATACTTTGAACATGTTGTAAGGAGGGACTGGTCCTTGGGGAAGGACATCATGCTTGGTAGAGTGAAGGGACAGCGCAGGAGGGGAAGGCTCTCTCTCTATGAGGTGGATTGATTCAGTGACTGGGGCAACTGGGATGAGTTTATCGGAGATGATGCGATTGGCACAGGACAGAGCGGAGTTTAGGGCTGTTGTACATAGGGTCGCTATGAGTCACAAACGACTCGACAGCACATAACAACAACAACAACAATCATCTTTGATATTAGTTTCCTTATCTCTAAATTGGAGATAACAATTTTTCCTCATTTGGTAGGGAGAGAGGCTCCTCTCCCATTCCCCCAAAACAAGCCAGTAATTTAGTAAGATTCTGACTAATAGTTTCTACTCTGCCTTTTTGTGACTAAAGTAGAACAATGCTTCATATGGCTTTCAAAATCAGTGATCTTTGGGAAGCAGAGCATCAGACCCTTCTTTCAAGCATCTCTGAGTATATCTGAACTAGCAATCTTTTGGTTAGTAGCCGTGTTTAACCTTACCTACCAAACAAGAGGCACTAGGGAAGAAACAGAGCATATGATCTCAAAG
This sequence comes from Elephantulus edwardii, assembly GCF_000299155.1. Taxonomy (NCBI): domain Eukaryota; kingdom Metazoa; phylum Chordata; class Mammalia; order Macroscelidea; family Macroscelididae; genus Elephantulus; species Elephantulus edwardii. The sequence continues at coordinate 1,718,504 of NW_006400040.1, read as the reverse complement.
ATGTGTTACTGTTACTTTTCTGATATCTTAGAAATGTATACATATTTACAGTTTTTGTAAATAAAAAGTAAGTGATGGTCCAAAACTAACATCTTCTTTTATTTTAATTTTTATTGATATTTTAATGAAAGTTTACTGAAAACTTAGATTTCCATTCTTCACTATTGTGCAATTTCCTCCCTATTTCCCTCCCTCCAAGTATGCTTTTCTCTTTAAAAAGATTCTTTTATTGTTGCACAATTTCTTCCCACTAGGATATTTCTTCATTTTCTTCCCTCACCATACTCCTTTTATTTATTTTATGTGACAAGAGAAAATTGTGAATCAAGGAAGAAGAAACACTAAAAGCCAGAACAAGTACTTGTTTTACAAAACTGACAGTGCAATCACTTCTCACTATGGTCTAGTCTTTAGAGCAACACATGGACACTACTGAAGAAGTCAAAAAGGCTTGCGCCTTATGTCACCATGGAAGGCAGTCCTCACTTATCACAGCGAATTTTCCGGGAGACCAGATGTGGTTTCTCAGTTCTTAACACCTTCCAGGCAACTCTTCTCAGTCAGATACACATAACAAAAACAAAAAAAACAAAAACAAAAACAAAAAACAAACAAAAAAAGGAAACAAATTTGTCATGTGCTTTCTAGTGAGTGCACTGAATTAGAGGAGGGTGAGGGGTGCAGTGGCAGACAGGACTTAGAACCTGACCAATTGACCAACACAAACTCTCAGGTCTAGGCTGTGGAATCTAGGTGGGGATCTTTTCTTAAGTATTACCCTATAATTGCACAGCTTCTTCAGGAGGAGCTTGAGCCCATTACCATCATATGAATAGAACAGAAAATATACTGGCTTGTGCCCAAAATTCTGTTGATGCATACAGACCACTCTTCTTCCTTTCTGCAGTGAGACTAAATTTGATATACAAGTTAGCATGTAAAGGGAATGGAAAAAAGTAACAGCATGGGGTATCTTCATTTTATTTTAATGCCTCAAAGTCAGAACACATCTTTCTCTAAAAATGCAAATGTTATTACATAAAGTTACAGAGATAAAAGATAAAGAAATTATGTCTTTTTAAAAATACAAAGAAAGATTCCAGTAAAATTTATTTTTTCATGACCCTTGCTGATTCTGTCCTGACTTGTTGACATTTATTGTCGTTACTGTTGTTGTTATGTGCTGCTAAGGCAAACTTGACTCATAGTTGACCCTCCAGTAGGTTTTCAGAGATTATAAATAGTGTAAAAGGAGACTGCTGATTTTCTACCACAAAACAGCTAATAAATTCTAAACCACATGCCTTTGGGCTGGTAGTGCAACTCCTTACCCACTAGGTTAGCAACGCCCCCTGAGCATGAATGGAGATATGCAAATATTATTCATAATGAATAAACGTAAAATTTCACACATTTAACAATAGCTTAAAAATAATCTAAAAGCAAAATTTATTTACAACTGGATAAATTCACATTAAATATTCTAATCTAGATTCTGAATTTAAGAAAACTATCTCCCCAAAGCTATTCCACAAATAACCGTTATACTATCTCTTTGATAAAACAGATATTCTAAGTACTGGTTATTTATAAGTGATGTTTTGATCATGTCTAGATATTTTAAAATTCATTACATGAAGGGCTGCAGAAAGACCATCTATGTAACTTGAGTTCTTATTACATGATCATGTATGCGCTATGCAGGAAAAGGGAGTCTCTAGCACTTTCTCTTGCTAGAAACAAAGAGTTAGCGTATACTACTAAACATTTTCAAACAGTTTCTAAGGAAAAGCAAAGAAATACATTTGGGGAGCTTGGAATAAAATATCATGAGAGTATTTTGTTTATTCTTGTTTTATTTCAATAACTGTTATCATTATTTTAAAAACAAAATATTTTAAGAGGGTTTTTTTTAAAGAGTAGTAGTTTAAGACTCCTTCCTTTATATAAATTTCATCAACTTTGTGCTCTGATGTCTGTGATATGATCTTTAAACTCAAGGAATGTCCATTCTTAATGTCAGGTTTTTTTGATCTTAGAAACACAAGAAAGGCTTCTTTCTGACTTCACAGAATGGTCTGTGACTCCTCAAGAGACAACTACTGAAATAAGTATTTAAAAGAAATTTTTAAAGACAAAAAGTATATAACTCTTTAATTCTCGAGTCACTCTTCAAATAAGTGTGGAAAAGTATTACCTTAATGATAGTCTAATACATCTTATTAAGAAACCAGTTGCTAAGGAGTCAGTTCTAATGATGACACCATATATGTCAGAGTAGAACTTCCATAAGGTTTTCAAATGTTGAAACAGATGTCCAGGCTTTACTTCTGAGGTGCCTCTGGGTAGATTCTAACCTTCAACTCTCATTTGTTGGCCAAGTACATTAAGGGTATGCACTATCTGGACCCTCCCTAACATCTTCAACCTCAAAACAACCCATTAGGGAGCTCTGGTGGTGGTGTTTGTAGCACACTGCATGCCAGCCAAAACTAAACCTACGGTCTGTCATCAAGTCCATTCTGACTCACAGTGACTCAGGCTGTAAATCTTTTTTTTTTGTAATTATTATTATTGATATTTTAATGGAAATTTATCAAATCCAATAATTGGATTTCCATTCATTCATTTTTGTATATTTTCCTCCTTGGCCCCCTACGTTAACTTTTCTTTCATTGTTATACAGCCCATCCCCCCACCCCCCGGCCACTTTACTGTGCAGCTCTTATTCTGGACTCTTGTCATACCAATAATACCTAATCATATATGCCTTTTATACAGTTCTCTCCCTCGCCTCGTCTTGTTTCAATTCTGTGTACAATATTTATGCCCTCTTTTCTTAGTTTCCTCCCAACTCCCATGTCAATCCTATTTTATAACAGTGGTATCATGCAGTATTTGTCTTTTTGTGACTGAGATATTCCACTCAGCATAATGTCCTCTATTGTTACCCATTTTGTATAATATTTCATGAAGCTGTAAATCTTATGGCAAGGAAATCAATCTTATGGCCTCATCTTGGTCCCACAGAGTAACTGGTGGGTTCATGTGGTGAACCTTTTGGTCAGCAGCCCAACATTTAACCAAATATGCTACCACAGCTTTTTAAATACATCTACCTTAATGGAAGGAAATTCAATTAGTGTATGGATTCAAAATATCAAGTTCAAAGAAGGAGTCTGATTTTGTAAAATTGACATGTCTTTCCAAAAAGTTAGTTTGTATCTTTAAGTCCTTATACCAAGACCTAAGAGGACCTACATGAAAATAAATAAGTTAAATGCTATGCAAATAATGCATTTAAAAGAATTTTAGATGAAAAGAGTTCTTCTATATTGCTAACCAAAAAAGAGTGAGGGTTTGAATCTATCAGCTGTTCCATTAGAGCAGGAGAAGCAATCACAAGCCCAAGGAAGGCAGCGATGAGTCAGAAAGTCAGAACCAACTCAATGGTAGTAGGTGAATTTAAATTAATTTTTTCTAAGATCAATATATGAAGTCCTCAAGAAAGTAAGCATTAAAGAAATTCAGGCTGATTTCAAAACAATATAAAATACATACCAATGAAATTCTTTGACAACTTATTTTCTAAGCAATGCAAATGTCATTTAAGAACTTGGGGAAAACAATATACATTGTGTTCTAAGTGTTCTCTGTGCTTTTCTTATAGGAGGGCTTTTTTTTTTTTACTTTTTTAAATTATTCATTTAAATGAAAGTTTACGGAGACTTAGGGTTTCCAGTCATTCATTGTTGCACTTTTCTCTCCGCCCACTCCTTCCTCCCAGTTAGCTCTTCTCTTTGAAAAGTAAAGGAAAAATTCTTTCATTGTTATGCAATCTCTCCCTCCAAGTCCACTCCACTATGCAGCCTTCATTCTGGACTCCTGACATGACAATAATGCCGAATCATGTATCCCTTTTAAACAGTTCTTTCCCTCATCTGTTTCAATGCAGTATACATAATTTATCCCACCTTTCTCAGTCTCCCCCCAACCCCAATGCCAGTCTCATTTTACAACAGTGGCACTATGTCCTTATGTGACTGAGATATTTCATTCAGCATAATGTCGTCCAGAGGCACTCACTCCGTATAATATTTCATGAGTGTCTTGTTTTTCAAAGCAGCATAGTATTCTATTGTGTGAATATACCACAGCTTCTCTATCCATTTGTTTGTTGATGGGCACTTAGGTTGTTAACAACTCTTTGCTATTGTGAACAAAGCCGGGATAAACATGGGTGTGCATATATCTGCTTGGGTGGCAGTTATGGTTTGTTTGGGGTATACTGCCAGTAGTGGAATTGCTGGGTCAAAATGGTATTTCTATTTACAACTTTTTGAGAAAGCACTATACAGCCTTCCATAGTGGTTGCACCATTTTACACTCCCACCAGCAGTGAATACAAGTTCCGGTTTCTCCACAACCTCATTAGCATTTGTCATTTGCTGTTCTGTTAAATTTTGCTATTCTTACTAGGGTGAGAAGATATATCATAGTTGTTTTGATTTGCATCGCACTGAGATCTAGGGATTTTGAACATTTTTTCCATGTGTTTGTTTGATAAGGGCCATTTTTTTAAATAAATTACTACTTAAGAAAAAGTAGGAGAAAAGACATTTCTTCACTTTATTTATTAGGACTCTTGTGGCTAGGTTTTTTATTTTATTTTCTCTGCATTTGACTACCTTTCTTCTTCCTTAAAAATATCAAAATGTCTTACTTTTTACACAGTTATGATCGAAAAGGTAAGAGTTAAGTTTTTTCCTCCTCATTTTCCTCAACACAGGTAATCACAACAATTTTATTTCACAAGTTCTGAGAACGTATCACATAGAGAGGTGCTGTACCAACTAAATATAGTACTTCTATTGCCTTATTTAGTCCTCAAAATTACCATGGGCTCTTCTCCTTACTTATCAACTATCTCATTACCCAGCATTTCTCCTTTATAACAACAATTAAAAAAACTATTATCCAAATGTTCTTCTAGCAGTAACAAAAGAGGAAGCATGAGGCAATAAAACACTGATTTTTATGGTTAAGGTTCTATATCAGCTTGTCTAGGACATGGTTCTCAGTTGTATAATACTTACGTAATGATATAATCTGAACTGATCATCCTTTATTTTCCCATAACACTGACTTTGAATGGTGATCTGGTATTTGGAAGCGAATCATGTTGATAAGTGGAGAGAAGATGTGTTATCAGTCTTCTTACATATGAATGCATGGAACAGGACTAACGTGTTTAAAAAAATATACTTAAACTCACAAAGAGGAGCTAGGAAGAGAGAATGCAATTGGATTTGACTGAGATTTAGAAAATAAAATGTATTTAAAAATCACTGTAATTATTATGATGCTGTACTTAAGTCAAACAAAAATGGAATAGTTAACACATCAAATTGCTGACAGCACCTTAACATTACCATGAACTGGCTGTCTATAAAATTATTTTGTTGATATGAGAGCTGGTGACAGCAAAAGCTAACAGGTGAGAGAGTGTGAGAAAAGAAATTACATGAAGGAGAAAAGGTGCTAAAACCGGAGTCTGCAGAAACTCACTGTAATCTCAAATGGATTTGAAAACAAAGCCTTCACACTACAGACCTTTCCTCTACTCTAGGTTCCCGGAAAGCCACTTACCTAATTTTCCTAAAGTCTGGGGGCAAGGGGCGGGAGGAGAAGCTCATAGCCCTCCAACTGCAATAGATTCATACCTGAGCTGACCCTCGAGTGGATTTTACAGACTGTAAATCTCATGGAGGAGAAAGATCTCCACTGGTGGATTCAAATGTCTCAAGAGAGGATTCACCTGTAGGTTAGTAGAGCAACTCCCTATGAACTATACCACCAGAGCTTCCCCAAAGCCTGAAAAGCACTGATTAGTGCTGAAATCTATGAAGAAGCACAAGAATTCCTTTAAAATTATTAAGAGAGAAATGGTAAAGTGCAAGCTCGCCTTCACTATATAGTTAATTGTTACAATAGATCATACATTCCCTGAGTTCTCAGTATCTGATCTAGTAGAGAACATTTCTAATGGTTACTGGAATGGCAGAGTGGACTACAGCTCAGAGGTCTCTAGGTCGTTGAATAAATCACTAACCTATGCCTTGTTCCATCTGTAAAATTAGTTTACAATATTTAATATGTCTAAGGCTCTCCCCACTTCTGAAATTATGTCTACATGTTCCTCTCTGTTCAGCCCTGTCCAAGAATCTTAGTTTCTCAAGAAAATTATTTACATCACATTTATTGATATATCTGTCTTTAAGACAGCTGACATTTACAAAGTACTTCATTTTTAAAAAAAACTCTTGAATTAATGTTTCTTTAATTGCCTCAATGAACAATTGAAATTCTTATGTATCAATTTCTTCTTAAAATTTTACTGTTATTCTTGATCCCCTGCCATTTTTTTTTATAATTTAGGTTGTTTATTTTTCATTTCAATAAACATCTACAGAGATTTTGGAATTCCATTCATTCATTGTTGCACCCTTCTCCCCGCACAAACCCCCCCCCGTTTGCGCCTCTCCTTGAAAAGTAAAAGAAAATATATATTTGGGGGCAGGGGGTGGGGTTTGGGGAGGTGCGGGGGTGATTGTGTCCCCTGCCATTTTAAAAGAATACATTCTACTTTGCAATTCTCTTCCTTTTCCTTACTGCTCTTTTCATAAATTTTTCTTTTTCTTTTCCTGTCTTCGTAGTCTAGTTAATACTGAATGCTCTCTCTTGACATATAATCTTGCACATTCCTAGTTTTAAAAATTATTTTCTGATTAACTCTTTTTCTTCCTTATTATGTTCTTTCCTCCAGTATTTTTCCTACACTTTTCTTTCCTTGGTTTTTTCCTCCTTAAGAATCTATGTCAAGGACTCAACTGTATTTTAGGAAAATAATACTTTCTCAAACAGAATTGCTGTTATTATCACAGCTCTGTGTCTCACTAAGTTTAGGAGGAAAGGTAGGCTTTGGGGGGTTCTGTACATGAATATACGATAAGAAGTATAACTATCATGCTTCATGAAGGTTACCTGTATGTCAGTCAGATCAAATCTATCAACACTCATAGCATGTGGTTAGTATGGAAGGATGTTGGGAAGTAGAAGAAATATTCACCAATCAGTTCTAAGCTAAGCAGGCAGGACAACTGAATCATTTACCGTTCAGTAGTTTCAGTTCCAAGAAACAAAGGCAATTCAATCTGCTTACAACAGGAAAGGCTCATATAACTTGAAATGCGTAAGTTTCCACCCAAAAAACCCCACATTCTTTCAGTCTGCATTATCTTCCATGATGTCGTTGATACGTGCTGTTGAGTATGACTCACAGTGACCATATGAACAGATATGAACTCAGACCTATCCTTTGCCATCCTCATGGTTTCTGATATATTTGACCTCATTGCAGCAGCTTTAATCCATCTTTCTCCATCACTCCACCTCTCCAAGCATGATGTCCCTTTCCATGTAATAGTCTCTCCTATGAAGCTTTGTTGTCCTTTTTTTCCTTTTTTAATTGTTTCTGTATTATTTTAAAAAATTTATACTGGTTATTGATAAAATGTGTATACACTGTTTTTCACACCGGATCTTTCCTAGCTCCTTCACCACCACCCGCTCCATCCATCAAAGTGTGCAATCTTATGATTAACGCACCCCCTTAGGATCCACATACTCGTTCTACAATAATGGTGTTATATCGGCTGTGAGTGACCTCTCAAGAGTACTGAAGAGCAACGATGTCAGGCTGGAGACGAAGGTGTGCCTGATCCAGGCTATAGTCTTCGCAGTTAAGTGCTATGCATCAGAGAGTTGGACAGTGAATAGGGCTGATAGAAAGAGGATTGATGCCTTTGAGCTGTGGTTGCTGGAGAAGAGTGTTGAATATACCATGGACTGCTAGGAGAACAAACAGGTTTGTCCTGGAGAGGGTGAAGCCAGAGTGTTCCCTGGAGTCAAGGATTCTGAAGCTTTCTCTGACATATTTTGGGCATGTTGCAAGGAGGGACTGGTCCTTGGAAAGGGACATCATGTTTGGCAGAGTGGAGGGGAAGCGAAGGAGAGGAAGACCTTTGGTGAGATGGATCGATTCTGTGACTGGACCGGTGGGAACAAGTGTGTTTGAGATGGCTAGGTTGGCACAGGATAGAACAGCATTTAGAGCTCTTGTACATAGGGTCGCTATGAGTCGCAAGTGACTCGATGGCACATAACAACAACAACAATCTTTATAGGATTGAGTTATTTCACTCAGCATAATGCTTTCCAGTCCCTCCCATGTTAGGTAATAGTTTAAAAAATACTGCTCCCGCATTCTTCATAGTATTTCATCATGTGAATGAACCATAATTTCTCAATCTATCTGATTGTGGTTGGACATTTGGGCTGTTACCATGTTTTTCCAATGGTGAGTAACGCTGCTATGAACACTGGTGTACAAGTCTCTGTGTCTGACTTCTCATTCTCTCAGCGTACATTCCAAGCAGGAGAACAGCTTTTCCATATGGAATCTCTGTGTGTTTGAGGAAGCACCAAACTTCCAAGGAGCACTCTGTCTGCACTTTTTCCAAGACCTATCTGTTTTTTCGTTGTCCATGTGACATTCAATATTCTTCTCCAACACCACAGTTCAAAAGCATCAATTCTACTTCTTTCATCTTTATTCACTGTCTGGCTCTCAGAAGCATAGTAAATGCCTGAAAAGACCATGGCCTAAATCTAGTGCACCTTAGTCCTCAAACTAATATCCTTGCTCCTCAAGAGTTTGCAGAGGTTTCTGACTGCAGATTCCCAGTGTAATACATCTCCTGATCTCTTGACTGGTGGCATCAAAGGTGTTGATTGTGGATCCCAAGTAAGATGAAGTCATTGACAGTCTCAATCTGCTTTTCACATATCGTGATGTTGCCTATTAGTCTAGTGGTGAGAATTTCTGTTTTCTTGACGTTGAGAGGCAATTCATTTGAAGGCTGTATTCTTTGATCTTCTGCAGCAAGAGTTTCAAGTCCTCTTCATTTCAGCAAGCAAAGTTGTGTCATCTGCATAATGTATGTTATTGATGAGTCTTCCTATAATCCTGATGCCATAACTTCTATCTGCATAGCCTTCTATCATATCAGCTATAGTCCAACCATGCCTGTTTCAGTTAGTTTTACAGATTCTCAGACTAAATGCCTCCTTGCTCATATAAAACAAGGAAAAAACCCTGGTTTTAGCCATAAGAAGCCCTGCTGGCAGTGTGTTACATGTTGGGCTGCTAACAGAAAAACTGGTATTTCAAATCCCCTAGCTGTTCTGTGAGAGAAAGATAAAGGAGTATACTCCTATTAAGATTTACAGCCTTGGAAACTCAGTGGAGAGTCGCAATGAGTCAGAAATCACTTTGAAGAAGTAGTTTTGTTTCGGTCTTGACTATATACTGCTGAAAAAATTACCATGGAAAGCAAGATGCAGTGATTTGTAATCCCAGTCTATATATTACCTTTGGGGACAGGGTAGACATGATTTCAGAGAAGGTTCAAAGAGGAATGAAAAACTGAGAAGCCACCAGCAGATGCCCACTGAATACTGCATGAAGCACAAGTGAAAGATAGTACAAAATAAAAAGTAATCATTTCCAATGTGTGTTCTTTTCTAGAGAGTTACTTTGGTAATTTAAGATTACAATTACAAATAAATATATCTTACAAAAAGGGAATACTTCTGCATTTTTAAATAATTCCTTGGTAAACTCTGCTTGCTGTGACCCTAGCACAGGTATGTACTGTCATGACTATTTAATAATTTAAACGTTAATATAATTAAATAATGAAAAGAAAAAAGTAACAATGATGAATTCCTTCAAATGACTATTTTACTTTTTTAGAAAGGAATGGTATAAACTCAGAATTGACTCATCAGTCACTAACAATTGACAATAAAAACTCCGTTTAAATAAATATAAGGACAAAATTACTTTTCAATAAGAAGAGACATATTGTATAAATGAGTACTGTCTTTCTTGTCTCCTACTCCTAATTTCAATACATCACTTTTGGCTAAACAGTAAGTTTTTAAAGGCCAAGATATTAACAACTGAAGATACAGAAAAGTCATATGTCGTCATTTGCAAGTAGGAAGGTGAGGGTCATTTTTCTAGTGGTAGTTATTTGCTAATAAATAGATCATACAATAAATAAATGCCATTTCTTTGTCCTCACTCCCTTTCCACCACCCCAAAATGAAGCCTGGTACATTTTTTTAGAGCTTCTGGATGTTAATTTCACACAAATAACAAGTAGATTTTCTCTTATTTTCTTAGCACTTAAAAAAATAGAATGTTATCTGCAACAATGAGTCATCAGCCACTGCAGCTCCACGACACCCAGACCTTTCTCTATCTCTGTAGCTCTTCAAAAGGAGAAGACTATCATTTAATGACACACATAAATCCCTGCACTGCATGGCTGCAAAACATAATTAATTCTGGCCTTTTTATGCTTAATGAACACCTTCCCCACATAACAGCAGTGGGTTTGAGCTTCTTGTGTGTACCGAAAAAAGGAGAAGAAAAGCCCCAGTCTTTTTCCAGTTCTAGTTCTACTCAAAGTGTTCTCTAGACACACGTTCACGTACTCTGCCTTTACTACTTCAAAATATGTCTTATAACAACCAAGCTTTGCTAAAGAAAACTCACAACCACCTGTACGAGCGGTTTATTAACTTTTTAAAGTGTAGAATGGTACGTTTTAAAAATTCTTAGAAATAAACTACTTGTTTTTACTTTCCAACTTGCATCTACCAAGCAAAGGTATTTAGAAGGCATAATTATTTAGCTGTAGCTGCTGAACAGCATTTCCTTTTATTAAGTTTTTTTAAAAAATATTTCAATACATACTAACATGTTGTATTAGAGAAGATAGCATTCCATTAATAATATTTAAAAAATAATCTTAAGGCTTAATTGTAAAGCACAACATTAATAAATTTTCAAAAATAAAATGTAACTGATTTAATTTTAATTATTTTAGACCTACATGAGCAATAGTAAAAGCAAATGCCCTTTTCTGAAGAAATTTCTACTGCTATGGATGCAGTCCCTTGAGTAAATTACAACACTACATAGAACAAATGAATAAAAAAAATCTAGAATACCTCTCACCTGTTTTGGGGTAACTCCAGGCATTCGAATATCCAATGCAAAATCTGATGAGTCAATTGGAATTACTGGTCTGGAGGTACATTCATTGGGAAATGATTTGGTAGTTTCTTTAAACCTTAAAAAGACAATTTCAATATCCTTTAATATAAGAAGGGGGAAAATGAAATTCCATGATTTTAAGATTAAATAGTATTGATACCCAATAAAAACCCTACCCATGTATTGATCATATAGTGGTCTAAAACATTCTCAGAACTGCAGCAAAACCAATATAGGCTCAGTTGGTAAACAAATTATAATCAAGATAGCCTAGCAGATTACATTTTAACTTGAATTCAACAAAAACTTGTAAAAATATATGTGTGTTACTGACTGAAGACAGTGTATATAAAATAGAAATTATTATAGGTGTACCCATTTCCTAATGGTAGAAATACTAACCTTAACTCTGCAAAAAATAGTGTAACTATTATATAAATGTGAGTTTTACCAGTGAGAAACCAAACAAATCCAGCAATAATCTTCCCAGGCAGAGTTGTTTGAAAGGAAAGAAGAGGGGGGGGGGCCAAAACGGCTATGTGATTACAAATGTACAAGAGTATAAATATTTAATAAGGTAATTATGAGGAGTGTGTATCCAGCTCACTGTTTTCTTGTGAGCTATTACTGCCCATGATGTTTTTCCCACCACTGATCTGTCTTGATATTTCACCCTTCAAGCTGTTAAAAACAAGAAAGCATCCAAGTCTAAACGACTGTACTGCAGTTTCTGGAATATCTCCCTAAGAGGGAGTGATTAGTATGGGGAATCAGAACTTCTAATTGGAGTTTTGAGAGCCAGGACAGCTTGGCTACAATACAAGTAGGCTTCTCCCATATGGGGGGGGGGGGGAGAGACGACTTTACAAGAAGTTACTGTGCTAAGACATCCAAGTCGTTTCAGTAAAGTAAATAAACCTCGCGTATGTCTCTAACACATAAGGGTCGTAAAAGTGACTACATTTCTCAACAGCATGCACAGAAAACACCCAAACATTTCCTCTGTGGAAAGAAAGATACCCACCTCTTAAAGACAGAAAGTGGGCTTCTGTAGCTGAAACAGCTGCTTTGAAAGAGCAGGAGGAGAAGCAGCCGGCAAAGAGCGCGGCCAGCCATGTCCACGCTGCTCCGGCCCCGCGGGGAGATCAGCGGGCAGCGCAGCGCGGGCTGGGCCGGCGGTCGGGCAGCGGCGCCACCAGCAGCCGCTACTTCATGGCCCGGGCGCGGCGGGCGTCCTGCGGTGGCCACACACCATCTGCCTAGGAGAGCCGCGAGCAAGACAGGGCGAGGTGTCTAGATCAGGAGCTGCAGGCAGACACCAGTGCGAAGGCGGTACTTTTGTCCAGTCCACAAGCGGAAGCTTTCCTCCCTCCAGAGCTGCTGCTTGTTTTCCCTCCCCCTGGTGTTGGGGCTAGGCATGCGAGCTCCTTATCACTCCGGAATGACAGGGGCTGTGAGGGCTATCACAAGAACCCGCGTCAGTCATCATTCAGAACCTGCAAAAATAGAAGCAGATAATGGATGACTAACACATTACAGCATTTGTCCTCAGCAAATCCCGGTTGAGTTTTTTTTTAATATATTACCAGTTTCCCTCAGCTTGAGCCCAAGCCGGAGGAAAATGCTGGTCTGTTGATCTTGCTACCCTAGAAACACCCCCACAATTTTATAAGCCCCCCAAACCCTTTATGCCTTTTGCTCTACCTTCCTCTCTCTCACATCCACTCTCCTGTTTTCTTTTCTTACTTCTTCCCCCTTTTCTCTCACATGTACCCCACTCTCTATTTCTTTTCCTTACTTCCTTTATCATTCCCTTGTATTACCTAAAATATATTTAATACCTTTGTTGCATATTAAAAAAAGTTATTCACACAAATAGCAGACAAAGGCACAAGGGAGAAAAGGGGGGTGGAAATGAAGACAAGCAGAGACAAAGCACTTGGATACAACAGTAATCAGAGTGAAAAAAGACTTTGAGAACAAAGGCATGTTTCTATCTATGCACCACATAGCTACAGATCTAAGGATATGATACCCCCTGCCAAGAACTCACTATGATCATCAGGAAAGTAATCACTTGAGTTCTGAGAATTATCTTAAACCTCAAATCTACAATTAATATGGTACTGCATATGGAATGTAAAAGCTCATTAAGAAATCTTGCAGGTGATCTGCAAAACAATACTTTCCAGTTCATCAGGCATACTTCTCAAAAGATACTCTTTCTTAAAGTTTGAAAATTTAAAACAGGATAAGAAACAGTAGGGGGCATCAACAGCTGGCCCCTAGCTGGATTTTATCTACAAAAGGTATGATCATGAACTTCATATTAATATGAATGAGAGGCCAAGCAGAACTAGGGAAACATATTAACATTTTACAAAGACAACTCAACTAGTCTAAAATTAAAAAATACACAGGCTTTGACTTCACAGTTGTTCTTAATATATTTCAGACTATGTATCAAGTTTGTAAATTGGAGTCAGAAGGTACTATTTATTTCACAATATAAAAAATACATTTGAAGGAAAGAGATTTTTTACAGTTTTCTTTAAATCAGTAATTATAAATATCAATGAGGAATTCCAAACTAATCCATTTACAATCAAGTAAAAATAAAAAATTAAGTTTATACAGAAGAAAAAAAATCAAGTTTATATAGACGAGCTCCAAAATACAGGGTCTTTTAAATTACCCTTTTGGAACACTAAGGCTACTGTAAGAAAAAGGGGGGAAAACCCAAAAAAAATGTAAAAACTATGAGCCAATCTCAAAGCAAATGAGTGGTCTTCATGGTAAGGAATTTCTTACAAGAAACACAATTTACACCCAATAGAAATAACACATGATTAAATATTCCAGGAATCCAAGGATGTGGGGGCTCCCTAGCATCTATGGATCAGAGTTAATTTACATATGCAAAGGTATTTTAAAAGATTGATGATACTTGTTTAAACTTTCTCTTTGGCTTGCTGTTTGAGCTTTCAGAAACAACAACAACAAAATCTCCTTATCCTGTGGGTGGATAATGGAAGAACTCCTTGGGAGTAAGAGAAAGAATTGGTCTGAAGGCTATGCTACTGCCTTTGCCAGCAACAAAGCATTATCCTGTCAAATAACAATACAATACTTAATATTCCCATAAATTATTTTTTTAAAAAAATACATGTGGAGATGGGATTAAATTTTATTATTTCATGCAGAACAGGATTCAAGGACAGTCCTACTTCAAGGTAGCAAGGCGATTTGGTAGTATATAAACACTTGAAAACAAATTTAGTATTAAAAGTCTCTAACAGGAACACACCCTAGCTTAAAAAAAATCCCACTTTTTATTTGATTGATTTTGTTTATGTTTGAAGTCGCTAAGCTACAAACTAACAGAAAAGGGAATTAAAGCTTTGGATGGAAGCAAAGTTGATTTCTGCATCCAAAAAGAGAATAAAAGATTTTATAGAAATGAAAGCTAACACTAGGCCCTTAATCACCTGTGGTTCTTGATGCCTTGTAAAATAAAGGCAGCACACAAATTATCTTATGAAAAGAACATGCATAACCATTTCTTTCCCTTTTTTAAATCCTAATTGTTCAACCACAACAACTAATTGTAGAACAGATAATATTAAAATCTGAAGATAGTAAAAACTAAAAATAAAATTCTCCTAAAATAATTTATTTACTTATGCAGAGATAAAACACTTCATTCTATGTTGAGACATTATAAAGTGAAAAGAAAGTGCAGTGGATTGGGGGAAAAAGACATTACATAATTAATATAAGATATTCAGATATAAGGTATCAGATCAAGGGCTGGACAATGGAAGATAGATGTTGATAGGATTGGGTAGAAGTGGATGGGTATCCTGGTAGATGGTGGAGCAGGGAAATAAGTGGCTAAAGACACATGTGCCAAAGGCAGGGACAACACTGATACTAATAGTTAACTCCACAATAAGGGATATATCTTTTACTTTTTCTGTAAAATGCTGGGCTGTCTTATATTTCTCTAAATCTTAACATTCAGATTAAGATAGACTAGGAAGAAGGATTGACCATCCACTTCTGAAATAGCAGGCCTCTGAAAACACTATGTACAAAAGAACACATATAGAATAACAGGGCAACTGAGGTGCAGTTTTCAAGTATGGAAATACAAAGGAAGAGGAACAGTTGTAAGCGGACACTGGTGATTAGGACATGGAATGTGAGAACCATGAATGTAGGAAAATTAGATATTACTAAAGAAGAAATGGAACACATAAATACTGACATACTAGAAATTGGTGAGATGAGATGGACTGGTTGGGGCATTTTGAGTCAGATGATCATATGATATATTACTCTGGACATGAAAAGGTGAGGGAAAAATGGAGTTGCTTTCATAGTTAAGAAAGTCATTTCTAGATCCATCTTGAAGTGCAATATTGTGAGTGACAGGATAATATCCATACGCATAAAAAGAAGTCCAGTGAATACCACTATCATTCAGATATATGCACCAACAACCAGAGCCAAAGAGGAGGAAATAGAAGATTTTTACCAACTTTTACAGTCAGATAGATCAAACATGCAATCAAGATGCATTGATAATAATGGGTGACTGGAATGCAAAAGTTGGGAACAGAGAAAAAGATTCAGTAGTTGGAAAACATGGGCTCGGTGACAGAAATGAAGCTGGAGATAGAATGATTGAATTTTGCACAATGACTTATTCATTGCAAATATATTTTTAAGAGACACAAAAACACAGATTATATACATGGATTTCACCTGATGCTATGCATAGAAATCAGATTGATTACATCTGTGGAAAGAACCGCTGGAGAAGCTCAATATCAGCTGTGAAAACTAGGCCAGGAGCTGACTGTGGAACAGACCACCAACTACTCATATGCAAGATCAAGCCTAAGCTGAAGAAAATTAAACCAAGCCCAGGGGAACCAAAATATGACTTTGAGTCTATCACACCTGAATTTCAGAACCATCTTAGGAACAGGTTTGAGGCCTTCAACACTAATGATCAAAGTCAGATGACTTGTGGGAGGATATCAAGGGTATCATCCAGGAAGAGTGCAGTCATTGCAATGACAGAAGAGGAAGAGAAGACCAAAATGGATGTCAAAAGAGACTCTGAAAATTGCACTCGAGTGCAGAGAAGCCAAAACAGAAGGAAGAATTCAAGATAATTAAGAGTTGAATAGAAGATTTCAAAAGGCAGCACGGGATGACAAAGTAAAATATTACAATGAAATGTGTAAGGAGTTGGAGTCAGAAAATCAAAAGGGCCGAACTCGCTCAGCATTTCTTAGGCTCAGGGAACTGAAGAACAAATTCAAACCTCGAGTTGTTATAATCAAGGGTAGAATCTTAAATGATGCAGAAAGAATTAAAAGAAGATGGAAAGAACATACTGAGTCACTGTACTAAAAGGAATTGGCAGACACAGAAGAATTTCATGAAACAACATATGAGCAAGAGACTATGGTGATGAAGGAAGAAGTTCAGGTGGCTTTGAGGGAAATGCCAAAAAATACGGCTCCAGGAATAGATGGTATACCAATTGACATATTTCAGCTAACAGATGCTTCCCTGGATGTGCTCACCAGAAATTGTGCCAAGAAATCTGGAGAAAAACCACTTGGCCAACTGACTGGAAGAGATCTATACTTGTTCCCATCCCAAAGAAGGGTGACCCAACAGAGTGTGGAAACTATAGAACAATATCATTGATTTCACATGCAAGCAAGATTCTACTGAAGATTATCCAAAAACTATTGGAACAGTACATCAGCAGAGAAATGCCAGAAATCCAGGCTGGGTTTAGAAGGGGTCGTGTTACTAGGGATATTGTGGCTAATGTTAGATGGATCTTAGCTGAAAGCAAGAAATACCAGAGGAATGTGTATCTGTGTTTCATTGATTATGCAAAGGCGTTTGATTGCGTGGATCATAATAAATCGTGGCTGACTCTGAGAAGAATGGTAATCCTAGAACACTTGATCGTGCTAATGAGAAACCTATACTTGGACCAAGAGGCAGTCGTCAGAGCAGAGAAAGGAAACACCGCATGGTTCAAAATTGGGAAGGGCGTATGCCAGGGATGTGTCCTTTCTCCATACCTTTTCAAGTTGTATGCAGAACAGATTATCTGGGAGGCTGGACTCTATGAGGAGAAATGTGGGGTCAAGATTGGTGGAAGATCTATCAACGATCTGCGATAAGCAGATGACACAACCCTGCTTGCTGAAGCTGAGGAGGACCTAAAGCGCTTGCTGCAGAGGGTCAAGGAATGTAGCCTCCAATATGGACTGAGGCTCAATGTCAAGAAGACAAAGATTCTCACCCCTGAACCAATTGGCAGCATCAGGATGCATGGTGAAGAGATTGAGATTATTCACAGCTTTAGTTTGTGTGGCTCCACAGTCAACACTCTTAGCACCAGTAGCCAGGAAATTAAAAGACGTATTGCGATGGGAAAGTCTGCTGTTAGGGACATCTCCAAAGTACTGAAGAGCAATGGTGTCTCTCTGGAGACTATGGTATGTCTGATACAGGCCATGCATGGTCTTTGCAATCACTTGTTATGCTTCAGAGAGTTAGACAATGACTAAGGAGGATAGAACCAGAATTGATGCCTTTGAGCTGTGATTCTAGAGAAGAGTATTGAGGGTATCATGGACTGCTAGGAAAACAAACAGATTCATCCTGGGAAGGGTTAAACGGGGTGGCTCCTCGGAGGCAAGGACTCTGAGGCTTCGTCTAACATACTATGGACATGCTCTAAGGAGGTACAGGTCTTTGGAGAGGGACATCATGCTTTGGAGGGTGGAGGGACAGCGCAGGAGGGGAAGGCCCTCTATGAGGTGGATTGATTCAGTAACTGGGGTAATAGGGGTGGGAGTGTCAGAGACAATGCGATTGGCACAGGAGACAGCAGAGTTTAAGGCGGCTGTACATAGGATCGCTATGAGTTGCAAGCCCCTCGACGGCACATAACAAGAACAACTAATTGTTCAACTACAACAACTAATTATAGAACAGATAGTATTAAAATCTTAGTCTTAAGATATTAAAATAAAATTAAAAATAAAAATCTCCTAAAATAATTTATTTACTTATGCAGAGATAAAACATTTCATTCTATGTGGAGACATTACAAAGTGAAAATAAAGTGCAGTGTATTGGTGGGTGGGGAAGACATTACATAATTAACATAAGGTATAGCCATTGGGGTTTGTGTACCATGGACTTAGAACTCACTCTCAGTGGATCCTCAAAAAGGTCTCGGACAGATGAGGGAGAGAACAGTTTAAAAGCATTATAGGGTATTATGATTATCATAAGAGTCCGGAATGAAGGTTGCAGAGTGGAGTATACTTGGGGTGGGGGTGGCGGGTGGGGGGGAATTGTATACCAAGAAAAGAATTTTTCTTTTACTTTTCAAAGAGAAGAGCAAACTGGGGGTGGGGGAGGCAGGGAGAAAAGTGCCACAATGAATGAACAGAAATCCAAAATCTCTGTAAATATTCATTGAAATTATCAATAAAAAATTTTTTAAAATTGTTTTGAAAGCAATAAATCACACAGGAGGACAGATTACTCATATATAGCTTGGATTCAAACCATACTCCTTTGGGTTGGTAGTACAACTACTTACCGCTAGAAAAATATAAAAGGGGCTTGAGAATTTTGGAGATAAAAAGATCATTTTGGCTATCATAAATCTCAATGGTATAGAATAGATTTCAACTCAGAGTGACCCTGTGGAGCAGAGCAAACCTGGCCTTTAGGGTTTCCACGGCTGAAAATCTTGGGAGCAAACTTTCTAGGGACTTGTAGATTAGACTCACTGACCTAGTAGCCAAGTACCATAACCACAGTGCCACCAGGGTAAATAAAATATCATAAGGAGGCCAAATAAAAAGACAAAAGCAAAAGCTGATTTTAATGGAAGATGTGATTATTGTGTAGCATATAGAGGCAGGCTAGGCTAGAGTTTCCACAGTGGGAGTTGAACAATGAGCATCCCAGGAAAGAATAACTGAAGTGGCAAAGAAGCCCAGGGGCAACAGAGGCTTGCATGAAAAACAAGCAACAGAGTGTCTGCCTTTCACACTGAAGACTCACTTTTATTTATAATAAAAGGCCAACAGTCTTTTTAAATATCTATAGATTCTGCAGGTAAAAATAACTTGTAGTTTACACCTGTACATTAATTCCAACTTGCAAAAATAGCCTAGTCCAGGTTCTCTTAATCCAAATAAATTGATCTTATTCTTTAAAAAGTAATAAGAAATTGATCTGATTCTTTAAAAAGTAATAAGTCTATTTCCCCCAGTATTCATTTTGGGGAGGAGGAGAATGAAATAATTGCAAAATAAAACAAATATATTAATCAGCCATTTTTAAACAAGAAATGGAATCATATATTGTCTGAGAGGTTACAAATGAAACATTATCATAAAGTGTCCAAAAGCTTATAAATTAAGCACCTGACTGACTTGTGGCTTCATCATTTAATTATGGAACTAGTTAAATATCTAATGTCTCTAGAAGTTTCCTCATCTGCAAAATATCATTCTATCTGCATCACAGGGTTGTTATAAGGAAAAAGTCAATTCATATACACAGAACAGTGCCTGGTATATATAATAAATATTTGCTATCATGATATCAGAAGGGGCTAGTCCTTGGAAAAATGCATCTTCCCAGAAAAGGTAGAAAAGGACAGTGAAAGAGAGGAAGATCCTCAATTGGATAGATTTACACAATGACTATAACTACGGGCTTGAACATAACAAAGATCATGCGGATGGCACAGAATAGGGCAAGATCTGAAAAACTGTCAACAACTTTTATTTTGCTTGGACCCACAATTAACACACTTAGTCCTAGCAGTCTGTGGGTTTCCTTTTTACCTTGTCAGAGAAGGTTTTTTGATGTGGAATAGTTTTTTTAAAACATCCTAAAAAATATTTTTACAAATATCCTATTTCTAGACATTGTTTTGCTTCCAGTTTTGCTATTATAAAAGGTTTTTTTGTGGCTCTGAATAATACTAGTGAAAGACTTACGAACATATTTGTGGACTTGTCCATCTTTGTACTGTAATAAATTCCCATGGGCAGCATCCTTTTGACAAATTGTAAGGTATGTAGGTAATCATCTAAAAATTTTCTTAAAAGAAAATAAAATTTGGCAGTTATTTTGCTTTTTTCACTGAAAAGTAATCTCTGAAACAGTAGAAATTTTATTTCTTAGTTGTCACTATTGTGGCTGTTGTTGTTACGTGTCAGCGAGTCATAGGCAAATCATAGCAAGGGTCTTCGACCCTTTCATGACTTTCATCCTTTCTCCAGGTTCATAGGGTTTCCAGAGGCAGGCTACTTATGGAAGTGTATGCCATTCCTGCTTCCAAGTTTGTTTTAACCGCGGGGTCCTACCAAACACTGTCTACCATGGGTAACCATTATCGCATTTGACACAAGAACCCTTATTCACTGATGGTAGGAGGATAAAATGGTGCAACCACTATGAAAGATGATATGGCTCTTTTTCAGAAAGTTGGAAATAGAAATACGATTTGACGCAGCAATTACACTACTAGGAATATACCCTAAAGAAACAAGAGCTGCCACACAAATAGCAAATAAATGGAAGCAACTCAAGTGCCCATTAACAAATGAATAGATATTTACACAATGGACTACTATGCAGCACTGAAAAAAAAGGAACTCATAAAATATTACACAACATTGGTGACCTTGAAGGACATTATGCAGAGTGAAATGTCTCAGTCACAAAAGGACAAATACCGCATAGAGAACACCACGATTATAAAATAGTACTGACATGGGAGTTGGGAGAAACAAAGAAAAGAGGACATAAATAATGAATACTGCATTGGAACAGATGAAGGTAAGACCTGTTTAAAAGGAATATATAGTTAGGCATTATTTGTATGACAACAGTCCAGAATAAGAGGTGTATAGCAAAGTGGACTGGGGAGGCATTGGAGGAAAGGAGGAAATCATGTAGCAATGAATGGTTCTTTACTTTTTTTTCTTTCTTAAAAAAGTGAACTCGGGGTATGGAAGAAAATGCGCAACAATGAATGGATGAAAACCCAACTTCTATATAAATTTTCATTAAAATCACAATAATAGTGGAGTGGACCTGGGGGAGGGCTTGTAAGACAATGAAATAATTTTTCTTTTACTTTTCAAAGAGAAGAGTGTACTGGGGGGAGGGGTGGGCAGGAACAAAAGTATAACAATGAAAAAATGGAAATCCAAAGTCTGTAAATTTTCATTAAAATTAATAATAAAACATTATTAAAATCACAATATTTTTCCAATTAAAAACCTATGTGTTTCTTTAGTAAAGAACAAAATACACATAAATTTTTAATAAGGTCATCTTTTCTTACTTTTTTCTTTTTATATTATTTTTTAAAATTTCAAAATTAATATAATTTTATACAAATGTTGTATGTACAAGATACTGTTTTTCTTTCACAATTTGTGATTAAATTGTTGAATGACTACCTCATCAGGGTGATTATTTTTCTACATTTGGTGTATTAAAAACAAATACATTCTCCTCCATAACAACAGTACATTCACCAAAGTAAAAGTAATCACATAGATGCATTGCATTAATACCATGAAATCTTCAGCTTGTCTTAACCACAGTACAACCAGAACTCAATCACGTTTCTGAAGCTGTAAATCATTCTAGAAAACTGTCCATTTTTATTTTTTTTTTGCCTTGGAGAGGATGGTGAATTCAAACTATAGATTTTTTTATTAGCAACACAACTTTTAACCACTATACCAATAGGGTTCTTTGAAAGCAAACAGTGTTTCTAGGTTATAGAATCTTACTGAATGTTATTCTATGGATACCAATTTTAACTTCCATCTATCTCTGGTGCCTACTAGTATGGAGCTGCACTGCCAACTTAGTTTGTGATCTGAATATACCAGCTGCTTCTTGTGTAATTTACAGGCTCTGAAAAAAATGCTGAAAGGTCTGCTATAGTTGGTTCTGACTTGTGTATGGAAAAAAAGCAGTAATATCTATGAGTGAGTTTTGAAAAAGTCTCCTTTCACTTCACAAGGATTTTCCAAACTATATTTTATAATGGGTATATGCCTATAATGCTCATCATTATGATATCTGACACCATGATCAACTCATCAATATTGACATTTTTGGCTTTACACACACACACACATACACACACACACACACACACACACATAAACACACACCCCACAATATAGATGAGCTCATCTGAATCCTCCCAGTAACTCTGAAATTTGTTCAATTATCATTACCTTTGAGTTAGAAACCAGGAAAGAGATTTACTGGCAAAGAATGTATATTGTTGTTGTTAGGTGCCACTGAGTGAACTATGATTCATAATGGTCCTACGAACAACAGATCTGATCCTTGCCCTATCCTGAACCATCTTTAGGATCTGTATAATAAAACCGTATCTATTTCTCGAGTCCACTGTACAGTCTTGTGTCAAGTCATTTCACTGAAGGTCTTGCTCTCCACCTTTCCCAGTATGACAGCTTTTTCCAAGGACTTTTTCCAATCTTTTTCCCTCCTGATAACATGTGAGTTCCCAAAATACATAAGGTGAAGTTCCACCATCCTTATCTCTAAGGAGCACCTTGCTTGTACTTCCACCAAGACAGATTTGCTTTTTCTTTTCGTTGTTGTTGTTATGTGCCATCCAGTCATTTGCAACTCATAGTGACCCCATGTACAATAGCTCTAAACCCTGCTCTATCCTGTGCCAACTTCACTGTCTCTGACACACCTACCCTCATTACCCCAGTCACTGAATCAATCCATCTCATCAAGGGTCTTCCTCTCTTTCTTTATCTCTCCACCCTTCCAAGCATGATGTCCCTCTACAAGAACTGGTCCCTCCTTGCACCATGTCCAAAGTTGGTCAGACGAAGCCTCAGAATCCTTGCCTTCAAGGAGCAGGCTGGTTTCACCCTTTCCAGGATGAACCTGTTTGATCTCCTGGCAGTCCATGGTGTATTCAATACTTCTCTTCAGCACCACAGCTCAAAGGCATCAATTCTCGTTCTATTATCCCCAGTCATTGTCTGGCTCTCTGACACAAGGTAAACAACTCTAAAGACTATGGCCTGGATCAGGCGCACCTAAGTTCTTCTGGTACTCATAGTATTTTCCAAAGTCTTCTCCAGCACCATAACTCTAAGTGATCAATTCTTATTTAGTCTTCCTTAATTACTGTAAAACCTTCAGATGCATATGGCTGAAAATACCATGGCTTATATATAGCGAGGATGAAAAGGTGATGTGGCACCACTGCTCAAGCTTTTAATTTCTCATCTGTAAAATAGAATATCTTTTTTTCATTGACACATACTCTTGCTGTTGTTAGGTTCCACAGGCTCAATTTGCAATCCATAATGACCATGAGACAGATTTAAACTGCCCCAAAGGCTTTATTAGGCTGTAATAAATTTAGATTGTCAGGTATTTTCTGAAACAAAGCAAGTGGATACATTAGAACCACCAATCTTTCTACTGGCAGCTGATCACTTAGCCATTGTGCTAATTAAGCACCTCAATTCATATTGCTGATGCTGTTTATAAGTTCTGCGGAATCATCCACAACTCATAGCACCTCTACGGACAACAGATCTGAACCCTGTCCTATCCTGTGTCATCTTCATCATCTCTGACACGCATTGAGTCCATTGCTGGAGTAACTTTGTCAATCCCCCTCATTGATCATCCTCTCTTTTGTTTATCCTTCACCTTTCCAAACATGATGTCCTTTCCCAAAGAACAGCCCCTTCTAACAATATGTTCAATGTATATAAGATGAAGCTTTGCCATCCCCACCTCTAACGAGCACTCCAGTTTCACTTTCTCTAAGACATAATTCAGAACTCTTTTCCAACATCACAACTCAAAGGCATCAATTATTCTGTCATCCATATTCGTTGTCCAGTTCTCAGATGTACAACAAATGATTAAAAAGGCACACCTTAGTCTTTAAACGGAAATTACTGTTCCTTAGTACTCTGGAGAACTTTCTGACTGCATACTTTCCCACTACAATTAAGTCTTTTGATTGTTATGTGCTATTAAGTCAATTCTGACTCAGATGGACCCTTTCTGATAGAATCAAACTATTTGATAATATGTCTTAGGTTGTAATCTGCATGTAAAAGCTGGACAATAAATAAGAAAAAAATCAAACAAACCAGTTTTGATGTTTTTAAATTATGATATTGACAAAAAACAATAAATGCCAGAAGACTAAATAAATTTTAGAAGTAGAGCCAAAAATGTCCCTTATGAGCTATGATGAGGAAAAATTCTGCCTTGTGTACTTTAGCTGTGTAATCAGAAGGATTAATTTCCTGAGAAGGACACCATAGTTGATTTTAAGAAGGGGGGGGGAAAGAAAGGCAGACCTCCCATGAGATAAACTGATACAAGGATTACAACAACAGGTTCAGTCATAGAAACCATTGTTAGCATATTACAAGAGTAGGAAATGTTTTGTTTTTGTTAAACATTGAACATGTTATACATGCTCCTGAGTCATAACCAATTCTATGGCATATAACCACCACTACAGTCTTTACAGAAGATCACCATATCTTTTCTCCCGCCAACAAAAATTTTACTTTATTAGCAGATGTGATGTGCATTGTATTAATAGATTTACATTATATGTTTATAGGGAAGTTATATAGGCTTAGTGGAAAGGAGTTTCCCTACCAACACAAAGGCATATGGTTCAAATCCATCAGCTGCTCCTCAGGAGAACGATGGGTAATTTCCTTTTGGGCACAATACTGCCTCTAAAAACCCCCTGGGCGGTCAGCTATGAGTTAGTTCTGACTTTACAGTACGTAACAAAACAACATTATTTATAAACCAGGAAGCCTTAACTCCTCTCCCACAAACATTGTTCAGGCAACTCACAGGACCTAGATCTAAGGACCAAACTGATCCAAAAGTTGTTTTCTCTTGGTCTGAAGGAATTTTCCCAACTCTTCTCCTATTTGAATTCTAGATGAACATTTCAAACTGAAGAGTCTTCACACAAAACATAGATTTCCAATGACAGATCTGCTAACATTACTCAATCAACATTTCCACAAGACAATGGATGAACAGTTAACATAGCCAGATAGTGTCTCAATTTTATAAAACCACATTTTATAAAGAGTCATAGTCTTCATCTCTCTCTCTCTGTATGCTCCCAGGCCCTAAATTCAAGAAGGGTTATTTTAAACTAAGCAATGAATTTGTTAAATTGTTATTATTTTCTTCCTTTTTTAACAAAACCTGGTCAGCTTTGAGAATTATTAAATGATGCTTTAAAGTCATTTGTGCTTTTGATCATCATATGCACCCTTTACTTATATAGGAAGGTAAACTCTGTCCTAAGTGTAATATAGAGTTTTCCATAATAGCTACAATAAGTTGCTATTTAAAAAAAAACTGCCTTCATCAGTAATACCAAATTGAATTTCATTTTTTGCATTTTGTTTTGTTTAGAGCTCATCCTTAAGAGATAAAAGTGATAAAGTGATTATAACAATGAATCCTAGTGTGGCAGAGATGATGATGGCACAGGAAAGAGCGGGTTTTAGATCTAATGTTGTAGGATCACTATGACTCATAATAAGTTCCACAGGATCTAACAACAGCAACAACATAGTTTCTAAAATGTAGACATATGAAATAGCCTTTCATTGCAAGTCAAAGTTGTTTTGATACCTATTAGGATATATATACTAAAAAATTCTCAGAGGTACAATTCAATATATGATTCTATTGCAATAAGAACTTGCCAACAGTAACAAATTTTGTTTTCTTTTATTTTTGGTCTCCATGATCAGTACCAGACGCCTTTTAAATATGTCCATTAGTCATCAGATTGCTCAGTCCTGTAAAAACTTCCATGGGGAAAATAACAAGAGACATTATTCTTAATTAAATTTCTCAGCTTTGACTAATACAAATGTTACTTCATAACACATGTATCTAAATTTGGTGCTAGCATATTTTAATTTAAGATAAAACAGATCCCTGTGTTCCAAACAGCCCACATCTTTTAGCTCTAAGGATGGCAATGGGAAGTTCTCAGGAGACAAGTGAACTGCACAGGAAAGCATTAACTGGTGCTGATGATGTCAGAGAGCTAGAACGGCTTCTTTGAATTCTACTCATTTGCCCATCAGGTATCTTATTTATTTATAAGCTCAGAACGTCACAGAGAATTTAGTTTCAAAAGAAGAGCACAAAGGACTTTTACAAGCTGTCATATCTTTCCTCCTTTAAGCATTCTTTTTTGGGAAAGGAAGAGGCCCTTAGCCTTATTTTACAGGGCCTTTTAGTGAAGTGGAAGGAGTCTTCCTGGCACAGAGGTCAAGTGCTCAGCTGTAAACCAAAAAGTCAGCAGTTCAAATCCACCCACCAGTTGCTCTGCAGAATAGAGAGCTTGCAGTTCACTTCTGTACATATTATAGCCTTGGAAATCTTATGGGACATTCTACTGTGTCCTTTGGGGTTGCTGCTAGTTTAAATCCACTAGGAACAGAAGGAGTTTTGTTTGTTTCTCTTATATTAGTGAGGTAGAGTGTCCTCAATAATATCTGTTATCATATTGCAAATCAGACAAAAATCTGGTAAGGCAATTTCCACAGTATAACACTTGAAGAATTAAACTCTTTTCTTCATTTTTCAGTAAGGGTTTTTAGAAAAATTTTGAAACTAACGAAAAAGTTTTAATGACATAATTCCATAAGCTTGTATGTTTTTTTCCCCAATAAAGTGTGAATTCCCTGACAAGGTTTTCAATCAATCTATAGTATGTAAAGACTTTTGTATTAATTTTTACAATGAATAGACCTTTGTGAATCTTTGCATTATATTTCCTTCTGTTTTTAAGGGAAGTTTGTGCAGAATAAAGGAAAGAAAATAGAGTTACAGTATTTGGGTGCAAATATATCACAGCAGGCATTTGTTTGATGAGCGTGGTCTAAGGATAGGACAGTCTTCTTAATTTTTGCTTCTCTTATAATCTATCAAAAAGTCTCTTTTGAGATGTCACTGATGTTTGTCCCATTTGTGATCACACTCTATCACTGTTAGGACAAAATCATTTTAGTATCTACTGTGCTAAATGTTGGATTATCACTCAATATCAATATTATCTTTTGCTATTCACTCAGAACTGTTTCCTCCCACAGCAGTCATATTCAAAGGATTCTCCTTTTCCATTTCAAATGTTCAACTCTTTTCAATAAAAGTCCACAGACATACCCCTTTCTACTAAAGAAGCTTTGCTATCTTTTCTTCAGGCCTTTCAGCTGCATAATTACAGTATTTAAAGTGAAATGTATGATCATAAAATTATTAAATAACAGCAAAAAGTATGGAAATTTTTCTTAAAGATCATGAAAAATGTGAAAACATTCTTTCATTTATATAATTTTGCTCAGGTGGGTTTACAATAACCTGGAGGGAATCTACTAAATATATACTACACATTGCCCTTTCAATCCATCTAAACTATATAATTTGAAAACCATTAACAAAAAGGAACACAGTTGCTTAAAAACATTTTAATGTCTTTTCTTTTAGGGCATAGATGCTACCATAAAATTTAGTTTAATCATAAGAAGATAACTTGAATTTTTAAATATGAAATTCACCATTTAAAAAAGTATAATGTGCTCAAGTAGTTTATATTGAGGCACTTTAATTTCTAGTCTATAGTAATAAAAGTTTTCTTTGAACAGTCTTCCAAAATTTCCTATGAATGATCAAAGAAAGAGCTAAATTGTTCTTCTGGCTAGAAAGATCAAAGCACTATTATGTTTTTAGAATTGTTTAATACTGTTGCACAAACAGGTGGTGAATTTATGTTACTGCTATTAAACTGTTTCTTGCTGTCCTGAGCTTAGGAAGAATGGTTTATTTTTAACAAGATACTTACAGGTTGACTTGACCTTTCTCAATTTTAAATCTTCTTTATAAGGTTTCTCAGAATAATGTGAAATCTACCCTAGACTCAAGTGAAAACCAAAAAGAAAAAACGTATGATTCTCCAGGCTCGAGCAATCATATCAAAGGCAGCTAAGAGAGTGTGCACTAAGCGCACCCACTTGATAAGCCTATATTACTGCAGCATTCTATTATTTAATACGCCTTCTATTACTGAAGTTATATACCCTCAAATTCAAAACCCATAGCCAATGACTCAAAATAAACTCATTGCTGAGCCTCAAGTGAATTTATGGAGACTATAAATCACAAGGCAGGAACACTGCCCATCCTCCTGTGGAGTAGTTGGTAGATATGCACCATGAGAAAGACATCTTTGGGTTAGCAATACAATTTCCTATGCCACCAGCAGTCCCTATTATATACTAGTTATATTTTCTATCATGTCTAATACTTGAAAGAAAAATGTGGGGTAGTTTAACTGCGTCCAGACACTCCATGGATAAGGATGGCAATTTCCTCCCATAAAGGATAAAAGTGTCAGAAACTCAACAGGGAATCATCATGAGTCAGAACTGACTTGATGGCAGTAAGTTTTGGTTACATATGGATTAAAAGTGATGTTATTAATTATTAAAATAATATTGGACTATTACTGAGCATATATTAATTTCACAGTTTCTTAATGAACTTTCATGTATCATTTAGTTCTCACAATAATCTATGAGCTATATTCTAGAATTTCATCATCTTACTGATAAAGGAATAGATGCAGAGAGGTTAAGGAACTTGCTTGAGATCACATTGGCAGAAGAGATAAAATAAGAAATTAAATGCAGATTTGGCTGATATCAGAAAAAGAGGTCATGAGTCAGTAATGCTTTCAAATGAATTTATTTTACATATCTTGTTGTTGTTGTTGTTGTTGTTATGTGTCATCGACCCTATGTACAATTGCTCTGAAGCCTGCCCTGTCTTGAGCCAGTCTCACTGATACTGACACACGTGCATCCACGGCCTTAGTTAATATATCAATCCATCTCATCCAGGTCTTCCTCATCTGCACTGTTCCTTCACTCTTCCAAGCATGATATTCTTCTCCTGTGCTCGACTCATATCAACAACAACAAAAATTACTTAATACTATATTCTGCTACTAGTAGTAAGCAACTCTGGTGCCTTAATAGTAAGTGATTATGCTGCCAATGCAAAGGTACACAGCTCAGGTACACCAGCTGCTTCATGAAAGAAAGAAGGGCAATCTCCTACTGTGCGATTTACTGCCTCCGAAAATCCACCAAAGGGTCAGTTGTGGGTTGGTCCCAACCAGACAGCACACAACAACACATTATTTAAATAATAGTAGCTATTATGAACATGAAAAAGATTTTGAGGATGGTGCAGAATAGGATACGGTTCAAATCTGTTCTTCACCCGGTCACTACGAATTGCTGAGTATGACAGTACACAGCAACAACTAGATTACCTAAAAGTAGCCTAAGACCGTTATCAAACATTTAAAACTTACACGTATAAATCGATGATACTATAATTAGCTCTGAGATACATCAAAATATTAACAAAAAACTATCTTTAGAAACTTGTGATTCATTCTGATTACTTAGGAAAATTTATGTCCATGTCAAGGCAGTTAAAATTAATGGCCTGTGTAGGACTGATCCAGTAATTCGCACCATTATAATGTCCATTGTTGATAACTGAATTATTGGTTCTGCAATAGGTACCCACTAACTTCCAAGTTTGGTCATTTTTCTCTACATCTAGGGAAATATGAACGTTTCATACTGATTATTAACACTCTTGGAGGCAGCAGTCAGGATATCAAAAGACAAGCTGCATTAGGAAAATCTGCAGTCAGGGACTTCTTCAAAATGAAGAGTAAGGATGTCAGTCTAGAGACTAAAGTTCACCTGATCCAGGCGATGGTCTTCACAATTACTTGTTAAACATCAGAGGGGTGGACAATGATCAAGAGTGACAGATGAATTATTGATGTCTTTGAGTTGTGGTGCTAGAGAACTACCCAGAAAATAGTTCTTTCCTAGAGAGAGTGAAACCGAGATGCTCCTTGAAGGAAAGGAATTTGAGACTACATCTCAAATATCAAATACTCTGGACATGTAGCCAGGAGGGACCAGGCTTTGGAGAATGATAACATGCTTTAAAGGGTCGAGGGACAGCATAGGACAGGGAGACCCTGGATGAGAGGGACTGACATAATAACTGGGTTATTAAGGGTAGGTGTGTCAGATAGTGAGATTGGCTCAGGATAGAGCAGGATTTAGAGCTACTGTGCATGGGGTCTCTATGAGTCATAATTAACTCATTTAACAAATAGCATATAACAACAATATATTGTTTATTGCTCTTATTAGCATGGTGAAATGTCTATCCTATATATTGACTTTGTTATTGACAGTTAAAGGTGAATGATAGAAAGATGAGCATTTCTTCATGTGTCTGTTAGGTATCTGAATGTCTGTCTTTGTAAAAAGTCTTTCCATGTCTTTTGCCCATTTTGTAATTGGGTTATCAGTCTTTTTCTTGTGGAGGCCCAGTAGGATTCTGTGACGTTTTATTAAGAGATCCTTGTCTGAGAGCCCACCCCACCCTCAGTCAATAATTTCTTTTCACCCTACTGGAGAAACTTTTCAATGTACACAGGGATTTAATCTCTAGATTTAATCTCAGGGACCATCCATCAATTTTCTTCTCTGTTAGATGTGTATTTCTGGCTATTTGTTTTGTTTTGGGTTTTGTTTTTGTTTTCTTTCAGTCTTTCTATACCATGGGCTAGGCTTTCTAAGTTTGGTCCCACTTTGTCTCTTATGATCTTCATGATTTGGGGCTTTACTCCTATGTCTCTGATTCACTGTGAGTTGTTTTTTGTGTGTGATGAGCGGTGTGAATCTTGTTTCAGCCTTCTGTAGGAAGCAGTACACTTTTGCCAGCATTTGTTCAAGAAGTTGTCATTTCCCCATTTGATAGGTTTTGTTTCTCTGTCAAATTTCAGTAGGCCATAGATAGATGAGGTAACTTCTGGCTTCTCAAATCTGTTCCATTGGTCTATGTGCATGTCATTATACCAGTACCATGCTGTTTTGTTTATTAAACCAGTGTAGTAGGTTTTGAGATCAGGGAGTGCTATGCCTCCCACTTCATTCTTGTTTTTCAGAAGTGCTTTGCTTATTCAAGGTTTCTGTATTCTCCTAATAAACTTGCCAATTGTCTTTTCTCTCTCTTTAGAAAATGAATTTTGTTATCTGTACTGGGATTGCATTAAACATGTAAATTGCTTACTGCAGGACTGTCATTTTTACTGTAGTAAGTCTCCTATCCATGAACAGGGAACATTTATCCATTTATTAGGTCTTTTATTGTTTCTCACAGAAATGTTTTGTAATTTTCTTTGTAAAGGTCTTTTGTGTCTCTAGTTAGGTTTATTCCTAACTATCTCAATTTATGATTGGCTATTGTAAATGGAAGCAGAAGTGGCATCCATTTCCTAAACAACATGCCTCTGGAGACTATGAACTTGGAGGAATGACGATGATTATAGAAAGGCTTCAGGCCTTTTGTTCATAGAGTCGCTATGAGTCATGCTCCACTTGATGGCAATCAACAAGAACAACATTATAAATGGTGTTGTTTTCTTATTTGCTTTCTCTGTGTTTTCTTTTTTACTGTAAATGTTAATGCTCAAAATCATTGGTAATAAGAGAGATGCAAATCAAAACCACAATGAGATACCATCTCACTCTAGTAGCCATGGCAAAGCTTAACAAGACAGCAAGCAATGTCGAGAGATACCATCTCTCATGCACTGTTGGTGAGTCTGCAAAATTGTTCAACAACTTTGGAAGGCAGTTTGGCATTTCCTCAAAAAAGCTGAAATTAGAAATTCCATATGATCCAGCTATTCCACTGCTTGGAATAAATAAATCCTGAGGAAATTAGAACTGAGACACAAAAGGGGATTTGTACACCAGAAATTCTGCTGTCAGGGATCTCTCCAGAGTATTAAAGAGCAACAATGTCAGTTTGAAAACTAATGTGAGCCTGATCCAGGCCATAGTCTTCACAATTACTTGCAATGCATCAGAAAACTGGACGATGACTAGGGATGATAGAAGGAGAACTGATGCCTTTGAGCTATAGTGCTGAAGAAGAATATTGAATATACCATAGACTACTAGAAAACAAACTGTTTCATCCTAGAGAGGGTGAAACAAGGCTGCTCCTTGGAGACAAGGATTCTCAAGTTTTATCTGACATTCTTCGGGATGCTACAAGGAGTGACAAGTTCTTAGGGATATCATGCTTGGGAGCGTGGAAGGACAGCACAAGAGAGGAAGACCCTTGATGAGATGGAGTGATTCAGTGACTGGTGTAACAGAGGTATGTATGTCATAGACAATAATATTGGCAAAGGATAGAGGAGGGTTCAGCACATAGGTTCATTATAAGTAGCAAGCAACTTGGCGGCACATAACAACAACATGTTCATAGTAGCATTATTTAACATCTCAAGAACATGGAAACAGCCCAAATGTCAAGCCACAAATGAATGGATTGATACACTGTGGTATATTCACTACTACTCAACACTCAAGCACTCAGGAGTAATGATTTAGACCATTTACAACATAACTTGGGAGGGACTGGAGGGCATTATACTGAGTGAACTAGCTCAGTTTCATGAGGACAAATAGTATATGAGACCATTATTGAGAAACAGCAAGAGTACTGGTAAAACTTGTACAAGGATCTAAGAAGAGGAAGGTAGGAGCAAAGGCGGGAGGATGGGCATAAGGGAAATCACTGGGCCACACAATATTATGGGTGGAGCGGCGGATGGGATGTAAAGAAAATGGCAAGAATCTGGCAGAGATCTAGAAAGACAGGGTAATGGGGAATATAGTTCAATGGTGATTAATTTTATAAAATATAATGTATGGGAATGATTACATAAAATGCAATGTGAAAGAAGGATAGTGTGAAACAAAATGTATCTGAACTTTGTAAGCAAACCAATATAAAAATAAAAATAAGGAAAAAGGGAAGATAAAAGGATAATATTGTTTAAAAATTAAATTCATTAAAATATGATGAAAAATTTGGTAAATCAACCAAGACTTAACAAAAATAAAAGAGCATTGCACTGCTAACCTAAAGGCAGCATCCCTTCCCATGTTCTAATTACCTAGCAGCTCCATGAGAGAAAGAAGGTCAGTGTTCTCCTGTGCATTTCATAGCCTCCAGAGAGCCCCTGGAGAATCACCTACGGTCCACCTCCATGGCAAATCAACTAATGAGTGAGGGCAGAAAAAAATAGAAAGATAAAATCCTTCTTCCATAAATACTAATACAGTAACAAGAGGTATTATCGTTCTCTTTAAATCAAGGCAAAATAGCTGTTCTTCATTGAAGTTAACATTTTCAGACGGTCTAATTCACGTTTTGTCTTAAAACTTTACACTTGTTTCATTATCATTTCACAGAAACCTGTGCTTGCTATCAAGGAAGTAACAAGAAGTTTTAGCTTGACCAAATGATAGCAGTAAAATAAGAAAAATGAATGAATGATGCAGTATTAATGATTGACATAAAAAAGAATAAAGTTAATGATAAAATTTGCTTCTTATTTTGATATTTAAATCACTACTGGTATGACACTATAATGAGATAAAGGTTCATTAAGGCATCCTTTGTTATGTAAAAACAGAACACACTAGAGGGGAAATGCTTTATTGAGTTACAATTATTCTCCAAGGATATAGCAAATGAACTATCATTAAAATATTTAAGTTTAATCATGCAACATGTTCCAATACATAATCAAAATACATATGCACATAACCTAAGCATTTAATTTACAATCCTGAAAGCTTTATTTGTATTTTCTTAGGGACAAAATGAGCATTAATAAGATTTTAAAAATTTCTATAGTCAAGTAATCAAACTTTAAACAAGATAAACTGTATTTTCTAATAGGAAAGAGCATCTGGTATCTGAGTTCTCCCTCATTTTAGTATTAGCATCTGTGGTGCTGGAGAAGAGTGTTGAATATACCATGGACTGCTAGGAGAACAAACAGGTTTGTCCTAGTGAAGGTGAAGCTGGAATGCTCCTTGAAGTCAAGGATTCTGAAGCTTTGTCTGACATGCTTTGGGCATGTTGCAAGGAAGGACTGGTCCTTGGATAGGGACATCATGTTTGGGAGAGTGGAGGAGTGTCGCAGGAGAGGAAGACCCTGGATGAGATGGATCGATTCTGTGATTGGGGTGGTGGGAATGAGTGTGTTTGAGATGGTAAGGTTGGCACAGGATGGAATGGTATTTAGGACTCTTGTACACAGGGTAGCTATGACTTGCAAGGGGCTCCGATGGCACATTAACTATAACAACAACCAACTTTTTGTCCTCCTGCTTCATGTCAATCTACTAATTATACTTAAAAAGCCAATGCACCGCCCTGCAGCTTAGTCTCACTTGTAGCAACCCTATAGGCTACACCAGGACTGCTCCATATGCTTCCCCAGGTTATGAATCTTTGTGGAAGCAGCCTGCTTCATCTTTCTCCCACAGGGAAGCTGTTAGTTCAAAACACTGATCCAAGTCACATTTCCTCTCTGTTGTAAAAGAGGTAACTTAGTACACTCAGTGTAACTTATGACTCAGTTGGGCAGGAAGGCCACCAGTAGCAGCCAGCAATTCTGTCTAGTTTTTTTTCTGTTCCCATGGAATATAATTTCTCTTTTACAAATCTTGAAGAAAGAGGATCAGAAGTAAAACATGAAAAAAAAATTTAAAAAAAGAAGTAAAACATGTAAATAGATGCAAAGTTTTAAAAACATTGTATATTTCACCACATTCTGTTCAGAGTCTAAAGAGGCTTGTACTGCTTTTTCAAAGACCAACCTTCTCTGTTGGTTCAAATCAACAAGCAGCTTCTCAGAAGAAAAAACGGCAGTCTCCTTCTGAGTAATTTACAGTTTCAAAAACCCACTAGAGGCTCAGCTATGAAAGTGTTCCAACTTGATAACAGTGACTATTCACTCTATCAAGTCTATTGGCTCTGTAAGAGATTATTAATGCTCAGAGAGAATCCTTCTCTAGCCTGAATCTAGACGGTTCTCTGTAGGAAGATAGAGGTTAAGAGAAGCCATAGCTGTGGAAGACTTGCAGCCACAATGTTCCTTAGAAGCAAGGATGATGAGACTTGAGTCTCACATATTTTAAGCATGCTTGTAGGGGAAGGCAGTCCCTAAAGAAAGACATTATGCTTAGAAATGTTAAGAGTCAGAAAAAGTGAGGAAAGAAGATCCTCAATAACATGGAAAGACGCTAAATATAACAATGGTCTTAAGCACAACAGACATTATTAGGATGGCACAGAATTGAGCAGGGTTTAATTTATTCGTCTGATGGTCCCTATGAGCCAGACCAGCAGACATAGCATTCCGTTTCTACCTCAGGACTTTTCAATTCTCCAGAGAAGAACTTTTCTGGTTCCAGATGTAAAACACACTACTATTGTTCTGGGAAAGGAGCTCTGGTGGCCTAGCAGTAAGAAGCTGCACTGTAATATCAAAGGCACGCAATTCAAATCCACCATCTGCTTCTCAGAAGAAGGATGGGCAATCTTCTCCCGTGCAATTAACTGTCTCTGAAAACCTGCTGGGGGGTCAGCAATTGGTCAGTTCCAACTCAGCAGCACACACCAACAACAAGAACAGTACTCCTGGAAGGGAATTCTAGTAGCCTAGTGCACAAGGAGTTGCCGTGCCAATCCAAAAGGAACCCACCAGATCCCCCACAGAAGAAAGACGGGTAATTTCTTCCTGTCCAATGTTGTTGTTGCTGTTTTTGTTGTTATGTTCCGTTGAGTTGCCTGCAACTCATAACAACCCTATGTACAACAGCCTTAAACCCTGCTCTATCCTGTGCCCATTTCACTGTCTCCAACACACCCACCCCAATTACCCCAGTCACTGAATCAATCTACCTCACAGAGGGTGTTCCTCTACTCCACTGTCCCTCCACCCTCCCAAACATGATGTCCCTCTCAAAGTATATCAGGTGAAGCTTCAGAATCCTTGTCTCCCAGGAGCACTCTGGTTTAACCCCCTCTAGGATGAACCTGTTCATTTTCTCTGAAAATCCTCGGTAGAGTCAGCTATGAGTTGGTTCAACTTTGACAGGAAATAACAATACTAACAACAGTGTTCTGGAGTCAGATAGAGTGAGGAGACTGGAGAAGACTCACGTTGATTCCTCTGTTTTCAACCTCACATCATTCCTATCTTCCATGCTACAGATACTGCCAGGTGTAAGGCCTTTCAAGTGGTCCCTGGGCCTCATCAGCTTGTTCCTTGCTGATCTTACCTCTAGAAGGGCCTTAGGCAGATGAAGCAGCTCTTGCTCTAATGAGTAAGTAATGGGTTCTCTATACACATTCCAAATAAAGTGCTAACCTCATTTGTTTGCTACAGAATCTCTTCTATTCTCTTTATTTTTGCTAGATTATATATTTTTTTCATCTTGTCAGAGGGATTTCAGGAGGTAGAGGAGATAAAATAATAGACTCACTCTGCCACCCTAAACATATAGACCCAAAGATGAAAGTTTAAAGTAGAGTATCTGGGTGATTATCTGGTCCAAGTGCCACTTTTTAAGAGTGAAGGAATGAAAAAATGTACTGTGGTCTCTTTTTGAAACAGAACATACTTAAAGATGCCTCAATTTCCAATATATGGTCTTTTATAAGAAAAGTATATTAATCTTTTGGATGAGAGACAAGAAAACACATTAATTATATAATTAATAAGAAAGTTGATTAAGGATTAAGGTAGCAACACTGGGTGCTATGTGTCAAAAAAAAAAATTACAAGGAAATGAGAAAAGGGGAGATCTCTAACAGATAGGGAGTTCTGATGGCCTAATAGTAAGGAGCTGTGCTGCCAAACCAAAGGCACACAGTTTTAATCTACCAGGGACTCCACAGGAGAAAGATGAGCAATCTCTTTTCATGTGATTTATGGCCTCTGAAAATCTCCTAGGTGGTCAGCTATAACGAACGGTCTGACTCAACAGCACCTAGCAACAACTAAGGAATGTTGTTGTTGTTGTTACTGTTGTATAGTGTCTTGTGGAGTCAGAACTGTCCCGTAGCTTAACTTCTAGTGGGTTTTCAGCGGCAGTTAATCGCAAGGAAAGAAACTGCCCATTTTTCTCTCGCATCGCAGCTCATGGATTTGAACTGCCAAACTTTGAAAGCACAACCCCTTGCCACTAAGCCAATGATTAAAAACAGGTTCCATGAAGAAGTAGAGATCTCCAATAACCTTGTGGTATATGTTTCCAGGTAAGTGTTGAAAAACCAGTGGGCTGGCAATGAATGTACATTGAGAGCATTGAAGGATCAGGGCTTCACAGACTTTCACTAAAGCTCTTTTATTTAAGTTATAAAAAATTCCTTAAACATGTCCCTTTCCTGCCCAACACACAGGCCACAGACATCAAGAAAATTACCATTTGTTCTGTGTCCCATCTACAGAAGTGAGAAATGTTATATTAATCTTTTATTCTATAGTTCATATTGGAAATATCATTTTCCATTATATCTACAATATATGATAGTCACTTTCAAGCTATGCACACATCCCTGAAATATCTCCAATTTACTCTAGATAAAACATTATGTTTAAGACCTCAAACAGTAATTCTAAGACAAAAATATAATTAGGTAAAGTAGAATAAATAAATAAAGCTTCAACTGTATGACACTCAAAACATCCAAAATTGTTACTTTCTTTTATGTCATATGCAAAAAAGGGGAAAAAACTGGCAAAAAAAATTAAGAAATGCTTTTATATAATCAAGAAAACATACTATTCAGTATTCATCTTTCTTGTAAAAATTAAAAATTCATTTCTAAATAGTAAGGCAGTGGGGAAATCATTAAACTTCCACCTCTTTATAACCTTTGCATATGCCTCTTTCAGTGAAAGAAAGGCTATTTTTTTATTTCGTTCCTTCTAGGTTAGGGATAAAGGTATAACTGGCTATTTCAAACAAAAATAAATGCTTTACAATGAATGAAGCATTAAGAAACCAATAATTTGTGGCTAGAAAGGACCACAAAATTCCTCCCATTTCACTTCTAATCTAATCCCATTGAAATTGTAGAAAAGAATTATTTACAGATTTAAAATGTATATTTTAACTATTTGTTCAGGGCTTCAGAGGGAGTCCTAACTATCTAAAATACAATAAGACTATAACTGATGAAACTATTACATGAGGAGAGGTAAAGAGGTAAATTATTCAATAAGGACTATAGGACCTATTCCAATAAGACTCTAACATCAATCTTACAATATCAAAGTGTAGTCTGTATCAACTCATGAGCAATTAGAAGCATAGAAATGCCTTAGAAGCTATTCTGAAACAAAATTAAAGACTAGATAAGAAAAGTCATGAGCTTTCTTGACCTAGAAATCCTTTTATTATAGGATCTGTGAAGC
The DNA here is from genome assembly GCF_000299155.1 of Elephantulus edwardii. Taxonomy (NCBI): domain Eukaryota; kingdom Metazoa; phylum Chordata; class Mammalia; order Macroscelidea; family Macroscelididae; genus Elephantulus; species Elephantulus edwardii. Next base: position 1,679,733 of record NW_006400040.1, on the reverse strand, counting down.
TTACAACAACTCTTATCAACACGCCTGACCTGTTCAATAAGAGCCTCTGGGACAGGAAGTAGCATATGTATTGGTATTTTTTTTAAAGTTGTAACAAACAGAAATTTATTTTCTCAAAGTGCCAAGAGGCTTGAAGTCTAAATACAGGGAGCTATTTCTGAGAGGGGAAAATCACAAAATCTCTGTCTCAGTTTCTCTAGTGTTCTTCTTGGTATTCTTTCAAGATCACCACCTGGCATCCATCTCTTCCCCATTTACGCTTGCCTATCACAAATGTAATTTCTTTTTTTTTAATCGCCTTATTTTATTGTATATCTTCTTTTAATCATTTATCATTTATTCACAACTCTCTTATTATACTCTAACTCAATATCAGAGTTTAACAAAGAAGGCAAAATCACTAAGTCAAGGTCACTTCTTTTTCATGAGGCTCCTCTTCTGACGGAGCTATTTAGTGTTGTCATGGAGTCCTAAGAGAATGGCAGCAGCTTCTAGTATAGTTGTATCTGTCATTGCTTCCAGGAATCTACACGTAAGCTCAGGATCTAAGAGCCAAAGCCACAGTCTGGTTCCTTTTTGGTATTTCTCTCCATCTTCCGGTCTTTTACATATACAGTGAAACTTGCCACCAAAGTCTATATAAAGATCATTTTCCACAATATGAAAGATCTGTCCAATGACCAGTTTATCCTTTGCAGGTCTCAGCTGTGTATGAGGTGAGTGTCTCAGTATAGATGTGAAGGATTCCACGTTCTCTAGCGGCACTCTGTCGGACATGTGCGGTAGCTGCCGAGAGCTCTTTCCTACAAATGCCAGTTTTATAAATTTCCTAGAGGGAGAATTTCAGCTTTCAGGTTAATGTTATTCTCACTCAAGTTTTCTGCTCTGGCCTAGATGGACCAGGACAGAGGCAAAACGAGGAAGCTTTTTTCATCAGAATAGGTTTGGGATGCATAGTACCTTTGCTTCTACCTAAATATGACTCCACACAGCATAGCATGTCCAAAGTTTACAATCATTCTGGGAGCTTAAAACACAAATTCTTGATCCTACACTTACTGACTCAAGTTTAGTAGCTCTCAGTTATTATTTGCTTATCAGACGGCTTAAGTTGGTTCCAACTCATTAGTGATCCTATTTACCCTACAACAAAACACTGCACAGTCAGACCCTCACAACTGCTGCTGTGCTTCAACCCACTGTTGCAGCCAACCCATCTCATTCAAAGTCTTCATAATACCGGTTATAGAACAGGACTGGCATGGGGGTTGGGGGAAAACTAAGAAAAGAGGGGATAAATTATGTACACGGCATTGAAACAGATGAGGGAGAGAACTGCATAAAAGGCATATATGATTAGGTATTATTGGCATGACAAGAGTCCAGAATAAGAGCAGCAAAATAAAGTAGACTGCAGAGTGGGGGGAACTGTTTAACAATGAAAGAACTTTTTTCCAAAGAAAAAAGCTAACTGGGAGGAAGGGGAACAGGGAGGAAAATATGAAACAATGAATGAATGGAAATCCAAATTCTCTATAAACTTTCATTAAAATCTAAAAAAAAAGTCTTCATATTTTTTAATGACACTTTATTTTACCAAGTATGATATGCTTCTCTAGCATATAGAGATGGGTCTTTCCTGCTAACGGGTCTGAAAAATGTGAGAAAACTCTTGTTGTTGTTGTTGATTGCTGTCGAGTAGAGCATGACTCATAGCGACCCTATAAACAAAAGACCTGAAGCCTTTCTATAACTATGGACATTTATGAAAGTTCACCTAGAGGCATAAGAGGCATAAGAGATTCTAATCACCCTCATTTCCACAGAACTTTCTGGCTGCACTTCTTCCAAGATAAACCTGTCTTTTGACAGTTCATAGCACATTTAATATTCATAATAAATACCACAACACAGGGCATCAACTCTCCTTTAATATTCCTTACTTATTGTCCAACTTTCACATGCAGACAAGATGACAATAAATAGGAGAGCTTGCTAGGTACACATAGGTCCTCAAAGTGACGGGTCCTTTTACTTAGCTGTGGTTGCATCTAAACGAGTGCCCTTAAATGATTTTCATGATGGGATAAAGTTTTGAAAATCATGGCTTAGAAGTTTTAATCACTGTGAGAGAAAGGATATTCTAGGGCTTCCTGTCATTTAAGTTTGATACATATCTTTCCTCATGGCAAGGGTCTCTAACCATTTTCAAGGGGCATCTGGGATTAAAGTTAGACTTTCACCTTCACCAACTTTCTCTGCCTGCCTTTCTTTCCTTGATTCTTTATTTCTTTAGGTCAATCAGATCAAAAGTGGTCAATAAAACTGTGGGTCCAGAGGAAGCAGCCCACTTCCTAGGAAATCTGTCTTCCAACATGTGGTATGGGGTGACATAAAAAGAGCTTAGAACCAGGTCTTGAGGTGATGTTTTGGTGTATAAAGGAAACCAGACATAGCAACAGATTCCTATTTCTCTCATCTTCTTCCATTAAAGCTAAATTAAATCTTAGTTGCCAAGATTGAAACAGAGGAGGTAATGAGGAAAGTTCAAGTGACGGCCCCAGGAGCACACAGTACGTGCACTTCAGTTCTCCCAGATTCCTACTTAGTGCAGACCACAGAGCATTCAAGGGGGAAACAGCTTCCTCATTTCTGAAACATAAGGGACCAGTGATAAGTGACACCTTTACAAAGTGCTGATTTGCTTCTTGGCAAGAGCAGAGGTTTCATATGAACCAAAGAAACAGGAGCTGTCTGAGGGTTCACTATCTTACAGGCATTTTTAAAAGTCACAATTTTTTTTGCACTTTTAATGCACGTTACATACTATATTTATATTCTCTCGAAGAAAGGACTCTATTCACTGATAATAAAAATTTGGGTATTTGTTTAACTGTCTCAAATGGTTTTATTCTCTCTTGGTGTGTCCTAGTGCACCCTTCAAGCCCTCCGAATATTACTTACAACAACCCTATGAACAGCGATCTGAACCTTGTCCTATCCTGTGCCAGCCTTATCATCTCCGAATCAAGCCCACTGCAGCAGGTACTATGTCAATCCACCTCGTTGAGGGTCTTCTTCTCTTGCAACGACCCTCCACCTTTCCAAGCATAATATACATTATGATAGGTGACAAATATAGGAAAAACAAACAATTGCAAAGGACAAGTAAGTTGTAATTAACTATGAAAGCATTCATTTGTTTTCTGGAAAAGAGTGTGTACATTATACACATTTTAATGTCTTTTAAAAATAAAAATGTCTTCAGATATCTATCCCTAAATAGAAGCAATTTCCAAAGTGAAGAAAATGAATTCCCAATCTGAGTTACTGAAAATAAAATTAGAAACAGAATCCTCATTCATGAAAGTGCTAAATGTTTTTATTATACATCCACACTATTTATAAAATGCACATCATCTAATTTACACAAAAGCTTGCTGTGCTAATTCTAAGCATCAGAAATTTGTGAAGAAGTTACACATTTGTGTTCAATTACACTGCGTCCAAAATGTAATAACAGCCTTCTACTACACATCTTAGGATCTCTGGTGGTGTAATCATAAGAAACTGTGCTGAAATCCTAAAGCATGCAGTTCAAATCCACCATGAGCCCCACAGAAGAAGGAAGGGCAATTTCCTCCTGTGTAAGGAGGAAAACCTCTGAAAACCCACTGGAGGGTCAGCTAAGGCTCAGTTCTGATCAATAGCATATAACAACAACAACAACCACAACCACACTACACATCAGAAGCCTCTGGCCTATCTGAACTATCACTAGGACCAGTTCTCTTATTTTTGTTACCACAACTAGAATGAGCTGATTTTTATCTAATACCACATTGCCAACATTCTTAGATTAATGCCAAGTACACAAAGAGAGACTTTAGCAAAATAAGTAAGAAAAGGACTTGGAATAAATCCGTTAACACAGTAATCCACTAATAAAATAATCTTCGCAGTAATCAACTGGTCCTTCAGGTCTTTACTTTCTGCAAGCAAAGTTGTATCATCTGTGTAATGCAGTCTGTTGAATAGGTATTTATTTATTTGTGTTTTATTGATAAGTAAAAGCATTTCACTGTATGGGTCACAGAAAATGATGGCTAACGATAATGCCAGAACATTCAATTGTTCTCATGTGAAACCTATACCTAGACCAGGAGGTTGTAGTCTCAACAGAACAAGGTTTAAAATCAGGAAAAATGTATGTCATAACTGTATATTTTCTCCATACCATCACAGTTGTTATGTACCATCACACTGAAGTCAGCACAAAGCTGTCCTGCCAGTGGGTTTCAGAACACACTGAAGATTGACTATATTTCTCCTTCAGAACACCTGGTGGATTCAAACCACCTGTTTATGGGTGAGTAGCACAATTCCTTACCAACTAGGGCAGCAGATTTGGTAACCTATAAATCAGGACGCAGGATTAGCTGAGTATGTATCATTGCATAATGGCCCTCAGTCCTTGAGTACTGACCATGTGCTGGTGCTGGATGTCTTTTGATTGCTATGAACTTGTCTCTCAGAGCAATGCCTGACAACCACCAAGTGATCTAAAATAATTTGTTAGATGAATGAATTAATGAAGTAACACTTCACTACAATCCCTGAGTTACGTTTATTACTCTCCTTATTGCATAAATGAGAAAATTGGTATATGTAGAACTGAAGACACATGTTCCAAATTATTACTAAGTGAAAGAGCTAGGAATGAAATAAAACTTTGTATCATCAGGTTTTGTGTGCTTTTAACTTAATTTTTTTAATTTAAATTTATTATTAATTTCAGTAAAAATTTACAGAGACTTTGGATTTCCATTCATTCATTGCTGCAGATTTCTCCCCTACCAACTCTGCCCCCTAGTACACTACCCTCTTGGAAAAGTAAAAGAAA
>NW_006400040.1:1662115-1674099 GCF_000299155.1 Elephantulus edwardii | reverse complement strand
CTTTATCTTGTTGTGGTGCTCAAGTATTTTATAAATTCTGGATATAAGTCCCTTATCTGATATATTATTACCCTACTGGAGAAATTTTTGTATATGCATAGGGATTTGAGTCTTAGAAGATCCCATTCATCTACTTTCTCTTCTCCCGGTTGTAGGTGTATCATCAAGTTTTGTAAGACCTGTCCACTAAACCACCACACGTGCCACCTCTCAAAGTTAGTACATGCCCAGCACAGGAACCCACCTTCTCCTTCCTAACAGGAAGTACACTCTTTCTTCTCTGGCTATGAATCTCCAGGAGACTTAAGTTGTACCTCCCCTGTTGTTATGTGCCGGGTCAGATGTGATTCATAGCTATTCCTTTAGCAGATTTTCTGAAATCATAAACTGCACAAGGGCTGACTGCTCATCTTCCTCTGGTGGAGCAACTGGTAGATTCAAACCATGAGTCTTTGGGTTAACAGCACAGCTCCTTCCAAACAAGTGACTAGAGCTCCCTGTTGTTATTTTTAGGTGTCAACCAGTCTACTACAATTCATAACGACTCTATGAAAAATGGATCTGAGCTCTACTCTATCCTATGCCATCCTCATCATCTCTTAAATACTTGAGCCCATTGCTATAGTCACTGTGTCGAATCTATCTTGTTGAGGATCTTCCTCTCTTGCACTTACCCTCCACCTTTCCAAGTTAAGACACCTTTTCCCAAGGTCTGGCTCCTACTTACATGGCTTATTCAAACAAAGAGTAACTAGTATTTACTAAGTGCCTATAACAAGACCTGGAAGCACTATGCTGCTATGATGGGCTGCTAATCAAAATGGACCGAATCCTGAAGATGAACAACCTTGAGTTTGTTACGTTTGAAGCCCTAGGACATCTTGCTTTTCATAAAATTAGTCAATTTAAAAATTCCGTAATGGGCTAAAAGCCCACTGAAGCGTTTTCAGTCATCTTTTTTCCCTTTACACTTTCCTAGCACACTCGGTCCCAATAGTGCCTTATCTTTCTAAAGCACAAAAGTTAGTTAGGCACATTCACATGATCCCCCAAAAGAGTCATAAGCAGGAAGTAGAATAAGTATAATATTCTCTTCTTGGAACTCAGATGACGTGGTGGTAAAAACCTAGGCTGCAATCCCACGAGCAGCTCAAAGGCACCAGCTTCTCTGCAGGAGAAGCACAGGCAGTCTCTTCCCATGTGATTTATGCCTCTGAAAGTTGGCTGGAGTGTCAGCTATGAATTGTATCCGACCCAACATCATACAACAACAACAACAATATAGATAAAATAATAATAATAATAATAATAATAATAATAATAATAATAATAATAAAGCACATCTAAGTTCCACAATGCCTAGATTTTATTTACTTTTCAATGAGGAATAAAAAGAAGGTAATGGAGGAAAAAGGAATTTCTTTTATCATTCAATAAAAATACCTAGTTAATTTTTTCTTCAAATATACCCTTTACCTAATAGTTTCAGAAGGAAATCACACTATAATATTCTCCAAACTTCAGCATGAAGCAAGAAGTTTTTTAAGAGGGTCATTTATGCTATTTTGAACAAGTCCCTCAAAAGAAAATGTTTTTAAAAACAAAACACAACAATATCTTTCATTGCTTGGAATATACCCCAAGAAAATGAGAACTGAGGCTCAAATGGAAACTTGGGCACCAATGTTCATAGAAGCATTATTCACCATCGCAAACACATGGAAACAGCACAGATGTCCAACCACAAATGAATGGATTGAGAAGTTGTGGTACATTCATACAACAGAATATTACGCCGCACGCAGGGACAATGATTTTATAAATTACAACCTAACTTAAGAGGGACTGGAGAACATTGTGCTGACTGAACTCAGTCTCACAAGGACAGAACTGTTTAAAACCATTACTGTAGAATTAGTATGAGGATCCAAGGCTGGGGGGAGGGTAGAAATAGAGAGGTGACAATGGGTGGGGTTGGGTATTAATCACAGGGTTGCACAATTCCATGGGTCTGTGGGGTAAAGGAAATGGGAAGGCTCTTTTGTGAAAATAATGTATTCAAACTTTGCAAATACATCAGATATATATATATCTATATATATCTATATATATCTAGATATATCTAGATATCTAGATATATAATATATTCATTATTTGAAAATATAAAAACAACAACACACATTACTTTTCTGAGATGGGTATATTCAGGGTGGTATGACCACAGCTAAAAACCATCCTTTTTTAATGATTATAATAAAAATCTTCACTATCCTTGTATCCTTGTATCCTTATTATGAAATCAGTATTCTATATGATAAATTCAAATAAGGCACGATGTAAAAAATTTGTCATTTACATAAAAAGAAAACACAAATTATTTGACAATTTCAGCTTTTAGCTGAATTACTTTATAATATTTTCACCTAAATAACTTTTCCTAGAAAATGAAGCCCCTTGTCATCTGAACAAATTTCTGTAGAATGGTTTGGGAGGTAGTTTATAAAGTTTGAGTGATCTTAACCTAAATATAATTTCACAAATTTTAGCTCATTTAAAAAATTTTTTTCAAAGCACAAAGGGTAAAGTTTATATCTCGAATTCCATTTCTATTTCTCCCTTCCCAAATAAACAAAGAGTCTGGTCTTCTACCTTCAAGAAAATAGAGATTTTTACCTAAAACCAGGAAAGAATAAAATAGATGAATGAGGCCTTTTAAGAATCTAATCCCTATGCACATTAAAAAAACTTCTCCATATAGATTAAAAGGAAACCCACAGATTGGGGAAAAATATTTGATAATGACATATCTAATAAGAGACTTATAGCTAAAATTTACTGAATACGCCAGGACCTCAACAAGAAAAAGGTAAATAAGCCAATTGCAAAATGGGCTTATATGAACAGACACTTCACGAAAGAAGACATTCAGATGGCAAACAAATGCATGAAGAAATATTCAAAATCCCTAGCTATCACAGAGATGCAAATTAAAACAGCTAGGAGATATCATCTCATCCCAGCAAAAATAGCAAAGTTCAACAGGATAGCAAACAACAAATGCTGACAAGGTTGTGGAAAGATTGGAACTCTTTTTCACTGCTTGTGGGAATGTAAAATCGTATAATCACTATGGAAGGCAGTCTGGCACTTCCTAAAAAAGTTGTAAATAGAAATGTCATTTGATGCAGAAATTCCACTACTGAGAATATACCCTAAAGAGACCAAAGCCACAACTCAAACTGATGTATGCACACTCATGTTTATTGCAGTATTATTCACAATAGCAATGAGATGGGAGCAACCAAGTGTCCACCAATAAATGAATGGTTAGAAAAACTATGGTACATCTACACGATGGAATAGTACACAACACTGAAAAACAATGAAATAGTAAAACATTACACAATATGAAGGAGCCTTGAGGATATTATTCTAAGTGAAATATCTTAGGATATTTAAAAGGATAAATGCTGCATAACATTGCTGTTATAAAATAGGACCGACATGGAGAAGTTAGAGATGGAATGGGGAGTGGATAGATAAGGAACACTAGATTAGAATAGGGAAGAAAGGGGTGCATCTGTAATGGATTAGAGGAGGGGGAAGGAAGGGGAGAAAAATGTGCAACAATGCATAAATCAAAGAGGAAAAAAATTGTAAAAAAATAAAATAAAGATTTCATAATGAATTCATAAAGAACATAGCCATGTAAAAAATCTTAACTTGCTTTACTTACTTGGCAAGAAAGCCTTGTGAGGGAAAGCAAGCCCAAGATTGGGAGAAATATTTCTGAATGTCATGTGAGGTATTATGAGTTAGCTTATACTCATTGAAGTAAAGAAATGGATCATTAGGAGCTCAATAAAGTAGGACTTGAGAGAAAGAAGGAGGACCAACATATTGTCAGCCCCTGCGAATGGCAGCCCCATGTGAGAGATGACTCCATTGGCCAGTCTTGGCTCTCTAACTGAAACAAAACCCTAGTTATTTATCCCTGAAATTTGAAAATTGAGAAAATGAAGTTAGTTAAATTTACAATTTATCACAAATCAGGGCAACCTAGAACTCTATTCTATAATTAACATCATTTCTTTATGTTCATAGAGTTTATAGAGGTTCCAGAGGCATCTCAATTAGGAAGTAGATTCCACTCCAGCTTCCAAACCTGAATCCATCTGGAAGCTCTTCCAAACACTGTCCATGATGGGTAACCATCATGGTATTTGACATAACTACGGCACAATGTTCAGCATAAGAGCAAATTGAAGTAATTCAGTAAAGCAAATACACAAACAACTGCCATACCACTTAAAAGAATGTTCATCCTAACTATAAATATGGCCTGAGGGCTGTGCACAGGAGCCTCCATGCCAGCCGCAATTTAATTAAGTTTCTACTCCTTGAAACAACCTTGACTAAGGCAGGCATCTTAATGGAAGAAGTAGTATCTGAGCTAAGCAGGTGTTCAGTAGGTGCCAGGTAGAAAAAGAGCACCACAATAAAAGAAAAAGTAAAAAAAGATTTATTTGTGGCAGAGAAGAACAAGCTAAATTCTAAAAATTATGAAGAGTTAAATGTAGTCAGAACAACTGGTAAGGAGCCACACTCACTGCTGTGGCATTGATTCAGGCTCAGCAAAGCTGTAAGACAGGGCCCCGGGAAGCAATGGGATATCAGTTGACTTGTTTCAATTAACAGATGCACCCCTGGATGTGCTCACTCATCTATGACAGCAAATTCAAAAGGCAGCTGTCTGGCCAACAGACTGAAAGAGGTCCACATTTGTTCCCATTCCCTAAAAAGTGAGCCAACTGAATGTTCAAACTACTGAACAATGTCAGTAATATCACATGCAAGCAAAATACTGCTGAAGATCATTTAAAACCATCTAGAATGATACATAGATAGGGAACTGCCAGAAGTTCAAACAGAATTTTGAAGAGGCCATGGTACCAGGGATATCATTGCTGATGTCAGATGGATCCTGGCTGAAAGTAAGGAATACAGAAAGAATGTTTATATGTGCTTTACTGACTATGCAAAGACATTTCGCTGTGTGGGGGGCTGACATTGAGAAGAATGGGAATTCCAGACCATTAATTGTGCTCATGCAGAATCTATACCTGGACCAGAAGGCTGTTGTGCGAACAGAGCAGAACACCACATAGTTTTTAATTGGTTTAGAAAGCAGAATAAATCAAAACCATATGTGACAGCAGTTGCCTTAAGTAAACAGTAAACTTCCAACATTACCAGTAGTTTAGTTCTTATTGTAGAAACTGACTTAGATAGTCTCATTTAAAAATTTAACTTTGACTCTTAAGTTCTATTTTTACACTTAAAAAGCCTATTAACTCTTTACATTTCATTTGCAAAAAAGTTTCTCTTATCCCAAGTGCTACTGAGTGCAGCACTCTAACCAAGTGTGAAATGTTGTGTTTGGCATGAGTCATTTTGTTATTCACCTTAATTTCAAACAGCTGTAATAGGAATGCTAAATGCCGTGGCTATTCAATGTATGGAGCAGCAGCTTTATCATCACTTGAGATCTTATCAGAATTCACTCTTCCTACACGACTACCACAAACTAGTGTTGTTGTTGTTGTTGTTGTTGTTGTTGACTGCTGTCAAGCTGAGCACAATCCACAGCGACTCTATGAACAAAAGACCTGAAGCCTTTCCCTAACTATCATTGTTTCTCAATGTTCATAGGTTCTAGACACATTTTGTTTAGGAAGTGGATGCCACTCCTACTTCCAAGCCTGTTTTAAACTGGGAACTTCACCAAACACTGTCCACCATGGTAACCATTACGGCATCTGACACCCCAGTGGTACAAGGTTCAGCATCATAGCAACCCCAGGTTACCTCAGTACAGAAAACTGACAGAAGAGTGCAGTTCCACTTAGAAGAATGGTTCTCCAAAACATAATAACAACCGACTTTTTATTATTATTATTACTATTAAATTTTATTCGTTTTAATGAACATTTACAGAGACTTTGGGTTCTCATTCATTCATTGTTGCACTATTTTCTCTACCCTCCTCCCCAGTTCGTTCTTCTTCCCCCCCAACAACCGACTTTTAAATACAAAAGTCCTCCACACAGCTTTGCTGACTCTAAACAAGAAGCTTAAATAAAAAGTAATTAAAATGTCCATTTTGTCATTTAGGCTTTAAAAAAACTTATTGCCATTGAGGTGATTCTGAAACATGCCAAACCTCCACTGGAATTCTTAAGGTATAAATCTTTACAAGAGAAGAATACTTACCATTCTCCTATGCAGTAGCTGGTGGATTCAAATTGCCTACCTTTTGGTTAGTGCAATACGCAGTGCACTACTTATATTTTAGACTGATACAAAAGTAAAATTCCATGTAGTCTACAAAGTAGTCAGCACTTTACAGAAGAAGCAAGATATTATTATGTCCATTTTGCAAATAAAAAAGCAGGTTCAGAATATTTATGGTAACCAAGAATAATGACACTAGAAGTTCATTCCTTTTATTATCTAAAAAATATTGTTAAAATAAGCAAGAAATAGACACATCATTACTATTTTTAGTACCTGGAAATTATCAGTGAAATTTAGCCAAAATAGATATGTTTCAAGAAAAAGATATTTCAATAAAGCTAAATACGAAATCTTGTTGTCATGTGCCGTCAAGTTGAGTATGTATGACTCATAGTGACCCTGAACAAAAGGTCCGAAATCTGTTCTATCCTGTGCCATCTTCACACTTCCCCACACACAAGAGCCCACTGTGTCAAACAACCTGTTTGAGCTATACTCCTTAAAGGTATTAATTGTTGTTAAAATATTTTCTCATCAAAAATTCCAAATGACCTAGATATTTTCTTAAAATACGCAACATGAAAAGAATTTTAATCTTACATAAAGTTATCTAGTAAAAAAAATTTAAACTGTTTCATTTCATAAGGCTTGCACAGTCTTGAATCAAAACCAGACATGGGCACAAATGATGGAAAACTACAAGTCAACTCCTCTTTTAAAGTGCAAAAGCAGTAAATAAAAGAGTAAAAAACTGGATCTAGTCATCTAGTCATGTATTTAAAAATGTATCATGACCCAGAAAGTTTTATCTAATGAGCAGAAAAATAACAGAATACTAAAACAAGCTATTTATAAATTTCTCAAATTAATAAAGAATATTATGTTAATGATTTTGCCTAAAATGTTTGATAGAAAATAGTGTTCTTGGACTTCTGAGACCAACAGAAAATATTATCATCGGTGCTGAAGCATTAAAAGCATTTCCTTTCTAACCAGAAATAAGACTTAAGCCTACTATCACTATCTTTTTTAGAAAGTATATGCTGTGTATTAAATTGATATATTTTATGGTCTTTTTAGATAATACTATTCAGAACTAAGTCTCAATTTTGAGACTTTAAAGAGAAGAAAATTAGTTTATCTTTATTAATTTTTTGTGATTTTTAGATTTTTATAAATATGTTCTTTTTTTCTACTCAAGTGTTGCAATTGATAAAAAAAAACTAGGCAAACTGAGGTCAGGAAAGAAATAACATCCATTTTATATTTCTTGGAAACTTTTGGATACAAAAAAATCTCCAATTAAAATTTATTGACTTGGACAGTGAATTTATAAAGCAATAATAATATACAGAGGAATTTCTGCACAAACAGCTAAAATAAGTTGGCTTCCACAAACTTTTCTTTTACTGGCCGGTGGTGATATCAAATTTGAGGGTCAGTTAAGCAGCATAAAACAAGTGAAACTAGTTATCTTCAATAAGAGAGAGGTTTGTTTCCAAAGATAATATTGAGAATGAACTGACAGTGCTTTTATACACGAGTCAGAGATCCAGGCTCCTTCCTTATTTACCTTCTAACTCCTTACCTCACGGCCAAGTAGAGCTGTTAAATCTCCTATGCTCACATCCACATTTAAGCCTACAGTGTAGAAGAAGGGATAATAAAGAAGTGCACACAAGCAAACTTTTGCCATAAATCTTTACCTGTGTGTAAGGGAGTCTAGGGTATGTAGCCCTTTAACTGAACAGCAAAATGACCAACTGAAGTATCACAGCTAGTGCCATGAAGGAAGAAGGAGAAAATGGATAGCATAAAGCCTAATGGTCTTGGACACATTTCTTTAATAATTTAGCATGTTTAATTGTTGGCAGGTAAAAAAAAAAACCACACACCCATACTGTACTGTTTATCTTGTCCCTTTAAATATATAAATAGTGATCCAGTGGGTAGTTGGGGGGTTTTTCTTGTCTTATAAGGAAAACTTTGTTACTGTGAATTGTAAATAAACTCACTGAAAAATGAAAAACAAAGTACATACTAAGCATCATTAAAATTTAGTTATTTAAAGGGAAACTGCCGAATTCTTTTAGATAATTAGATGCTAACAAATTTTTACTTACTATTATTGCTGGATGAATACTATCTTTTTAAAGATTAAATCATTTTTATTTGCTCTCATTATGACAGCTGTCTTCTGCACATTGAGTAATAGTATACTGTGTATGTATTCTAGGACTCAGAATCCAGCCTTGCTTTTTCCATAATCTCACAAACACACATACAGAGAAGACACTTGGTATTTTAAAGATCATTATTTACTCATTAATGGTAAAGGTACAGGATAAGTCAAGATTTCTATCTATTGTTCTTAGGAACTCTATGAGTCATGAAACCTAACAACAACAACTAAAACTAAGATTCTATCTGAGTGAGTAATTTACAATTTCTATGTCCTTTGAAAATCACGGCAGTTTCACAATATATATAAAAATTTTAAAGGCTTAAAAAAAGAGGTGCACAAATTTTAGATCTTCAATTAAGTTTAGCAGAGTAACCAATCCCTTTAGGTTATGCCAGCAGAGCTTCCTATTTTTTTTTTTAGTTATGCATTTGAAGTATTTAAAAATACCATGGCTCCCCCTGCACATCCTCAGCCCTCTGCTTCCACCCTCTCCCACCCCTCTTGGATCCATATACTGATTCTACAATAATGATTTTATACAATATTTATCTTTGTAGGACTGAGTTACTTCACTCAGCGTAATGCTCTCCCAGCTCCTCCCAAGTTACGTAATAATTTATAAAATCATTGCTCCTGCATGCTGCATAGTATTCCATTGTATGAATGTACCATCATTTCTCAGTCCATTTGCTTGTGATTGGATACTTGGGCTGTTTCCATGTTCTTGTGATGGTGAATAATGCTGCCATGAACAATGGTGTTCAAATGTCAGTTTGTGCCTCAGTTCTCATATTCTCAGGGTATATTCCAAGTAGTGGAATACCTGGATCATATTAAATTTCTATGTTCAGCTTTTTGAGGACGTGCCAAACTGCTCTCGCCACATCCTCTCCAATACTTACTACTTGCTGCCCTGTTAAACTCTGCCACTGTTACTACAGTGAGATGGTACCTCATTGTGGTTTTGATTTGCATCTCTCTTACTGCCAGTGATTTGGAGCATTTCTTCATGTGTCTGTTTCCCAGGGAATTTGAAAGAATTTGTTCTTGAAATAAAATTGAATTTGAATTTTGTAAATAAACTAGTAAGGGGGGAGGAAACACCACAGCTTGGGTTAGGCATATCCTACTCTTGAAACTGACATCCTTATAATTAAACAGACTATTGACAGCACTCACTTAATACACCTTTTCATTCTTTGACTGCTGCTTTCATTGGTGTACAATGTGGACCCGAGTAAAATGAAATCTTTGACAAATTAATCATCCCTCCGTCTCTCATGATGTTGCCTATTGATTCAGGTGTGAGGAAGGGAGTGTGTTTTATTTTAATAGTAGGGAAGATTAGCCAAGTAATGGAGAATGTCTCTGTAAGGCACTGTAAGGACTTTGGTTTGTAACATTTAAGAGTGTAAGAAGAGGAATAACCATGATTGTATCCACATCATCACAAGTCCAATTCGTAGTACCATGATAGATGGAGAAGAGATTGCAATTTTTATGTTTCAGCTTCCTTAGCTCCACAATCAACACTCTTGGCACCAGCAGTCAAGAAATCAAAAGATGAATTTCATTAGGAAAATATTCTGTGAAGGACCTTTCTAGAGTGCTAAAGAGCAATGACATCAGTCTAGAGACTAAAATATCCCTGATTCAGGCCATGGTCTTCGCAATTACTGGTTATGCACCGGAAAGCTGGAACATGACTAAGAATGACAGAAGCAGCAGCAATGCCTTTGATTTGCGGTGTTGGAGATAAGTATTAAACATACTATAGACTGCCAAAAGATTCGTCCTGGAGAGGGTAAAACCAAATTTCTCCTTGGAAGAAAGGATTTTTAAGCTCCGTCCCACATACTTTGGGCATGTGGCCAGGACGGACTAGTTCTTGGAAGACAACATGCTTGGAAGGAGGGAGAGACAGCACAAGAGAGGAAGACCCTGGAGAAGATGGATTGACACAGTAACTGGGGGAATATAGGTAGGTATGTCAGAGACACTGAGATTGGCTCAGGATAAGTTAGAGTTCAGAGCTATTGATGCATACAGTTACTATGAATCACAAGTGATTCAATGGCACATAATGACAATAACATCCATATTTTAAGAGGATGACTTTGGCTCATTTATTGAGAAAAGATTATAAGGAAAGAGAGAATAAGAGTATAAGCAAGAAGTATAAAGTATAAAGTTTATTTTTGGTACCCATGTAGTTCATTCAGCCCAGAGAGGTTGTTGCTGCTGTTAACTGTTGTTAAAACAGTCTCAACTTGTAGTGACCCATGCTTTTAGAATAGAACTGTACGATCTGAGGTTTTTTAAGGCTATGACCTGTCTTCAAAGGAACTTCTGGGCAAGTTCAAGCCATCAACTTTTTGCCTAGCTGTTCAATCATTAACCATCTACATGACCCAGAGACTCTCAGGGGACATTGAAGTGGAGATAATAAGTGGTTGGATTATTTATGTTTTGAAAGACGTGGCAAGACTATTTGATATAATGTGTGTACAGTGTTTAAGGCCTTAACTAGAAAAGAATCTTACCAGGAAAAGTAAAGAAGAAACATGGAAAAAATAAAGAGGATTATAAGGGCGAGCTCTGGTGGCCTAGTGGCAGGAAACTGCACTGCAATCCCAGAGGTGCACGGTTCAAATCTACCAGATGCTCTGCTGAAGAAGGAGGAACAATCGCCTCCTGTACCAGTCAGATCCGATTTGACGGTACACACGTAAAAAAAAAAAAAAAAAAAAAAAAAAAAAGAGGATTATAAGACAAACAGGAAAACACGTATAAGAAAACACTAGTCAAATCTTGTTCTTCATCTCTGCTAATGATAACAAGTTTGATACGACCTTTTAACATTGTAAAGAATCTACTCTTAGAAGAAAATAGACTGCTTAATTCAGAGATGCCTCTGAAGCCAGACAAGATGTTACAAAACAGATATACAGAATAGTGAATCCCTTTGGTTTTCCTTTCAAAACACTAAGAAAAGGAGATAAGAGTACAGTATAAAATATAGTGCAAATCTTGAAGACTGATATCATCCTAAACTACTGGCTAAAGATATTTCGTGTAGTGTTATTTTTTTACAATAGCATCTATGTTTTATAGGTAAAAATAAAGAAGACCTGTTCTGTCTTACACTATATTTAATGTTCTCTCTGTCTCAAAATGTCAAAGCATCTCTCAGTGGATTGTCACATCTCTGAATGATGGCAGCTCTGCAGGGGTAGTAATGATTATTAAACAGATCTACTTTAGAGCACAAAAGTGGACAAAAAGATCAAGGAGATACTGAAAGAACGAAATGGGGAAGATACTAATATTGAGTCAGATAATAGGATAGTTTTATCTTTCTTCCCTTTTTAAAATTATTGTTGTTGTTATGTGCCGTTGAGTCGTTTCCAACTCATAACGACCCTATGCACAACAGCCTAAACCCTGCTCTATCCTGTGCCAACCGCACCGCCTCTGACACACCCATCCCGATTACCCCAGT
>NW_006400040.1:1656843-1659363 GCF_000299155.1 Elephantulus edwardii | reverse complement strand
TTGTATCTTAAGCTTTCTGGCTTCTGTGATTCAAAAAACGTCGACTGCTGACATTTTTCTTTTGACCAGTGTCTCTTAAGTTTAGTTGTGCTGTCTCCAAGGGAAGGTGGAGTGTCCTGTAGAACTCCTGTGTAGATTATGTTTCCACTTTCAAGCTTCCCTTCCGCCCAGGAGCATGCTTGTCAGAGTTCCCAAGGGCTTCTTCCCACTGGAAATCCTGGGTACCTTTGAAAACGCCTTTCCGTTGCTTATCTGAGGTGCCTACCGCTTTCAAGCTTCCCTTCCGCCCAGGATATGGTTAATTTGCTTTTTCTGTCTGCGTCTTTCTATTCCAGTAATCCTGATTGCAGATTGTTATACTTTTCCAACAGCTCTCTCAAAGGAGGAGGGAGCACAGAGGGAGAAAAATTGCAGAAATCTGCACCTCTCTGCTCCTTCATCACCAGCACCATTACGGGCTCCTAACTCCTTTTATGTTCATAACTCCTTTTACAGTAATAAAGTATCTGCTCCATAATTAATAATTCAAAATACAGTAAAACAAAAGCAAACAAACAGCTCCAGTGTGAGAACGCCACATAAACAAAAGAAGTAAGTTTGGATATAATTCCGTATCTGTCAAAATGAAGAAAAACAACATGCTTTTCAGGCAAAGAACTGGGTGTATATTTAAAAATCTAGTGCCTTGTTGGGAATGGCAAGGTAATATTTTTACTTCTGAAAAACTGTTTATATTACTGTTAAATCATTTGCCTAATGTTTTATTAATTCTTAATTGCTTTCCAGTAGCTGCTTTCCACTTTCTTATTTCTACAACTGATTACATTTTTACTGAATTTTCTATGTGATCATGAAAGCTGGATTTAATTGGTAGAATCGGTCTCAACTCCATTTAGTGAAATTTCTGTAACCTGTATCCTAAACTTTTGTCTGTTAATGAAAGATACACGTCTGATTCACCTAGTACATCAAGTGAACAATTACCTAAATTATATAGGTTTACTTTCTGCTATTAAATGCACCTGAATTGTATTAGGAATGAAAATAATTCTAGTTTAAGGAAGTCTTCTATGAAGTTTAACTTTAATAATCTATCTCTAAAATTTTTGAGAAAATCAGCAATAAATCCACATGGGATCCTTGAATATAAACTTTGAAAACTACTGGCACCACTTTGATAGACAGTAAATGAAATCTCACATAGAAAGGGCTTCTGGGACACTAGCAATGTTCTATTTCTCGAACTGGGTGGTGATATGAAAGGAGTTTACAGCTATTCTTTAAGTTGTCTAGGCTTTATGCATGCAATTGTATTGGTGATCCATCTCACAATAAAAATATAACAAAATTCTCTTTAAAGATCTTTAGAAACTCCAATGCTTAGCTGTACCTCTCCCTGAGATTCTGGGAATTGGATGTGATTTTTCAAGAATTATTCCAAATCTATGATTCTGTGTTTATTACATATTAGTCAATCCATCACTGTCAACTCTCCATATTAGTGAATATTTAAAGTGAAAAATCAGAAAGTCTTCCATCTTAGTCAGATTCTTAATCAAGAACTAAGGGCATTCATGACATGTGTGTCACTAACGGATTAGAATGTGAAGCACAAATTCCAACTGTACCCTCTCCTCACAATTTTTGTAAGACATTATTTATGGGTCAAGGACCCATGTTTTCATCATGAAAACAAATATTTTCTTTGAACTCCCAACAGAGTAAAAGCAAACAAGTATGTACCTTGAGAGAAAAACTGCACGGATGCAAAATTCCTCCTCTAAACAACGGAAATTGAAATTCAAATAAAACCTTAGGAATTTAAGTTTCTCTGACACAAACATAAAGGGGGGGAAAGTTAAATTATTAAATGAACTTCATACCTTTTGTTTTCTTCTCTTCACTGTATCCAGCTGAATTAATCTTTTTTTGCTGTCTAGTGATGAAACACTACAGCTCAAAGGCATCAATTCTCCTTCTATCCTCCCTAGTCATTGTTCAACTCTCTGATGCATAACAAGTGATTGCAAAGACCATGGCCTGTATCAGGGGCACCTTAGTCTCAAGAGAGACACCACTGCTCTTGAGTACTTTAGAGAGGTCCCTAATAGCAGACTTTCACATCACAATACGTTTTTTTATTTCCTGGCTGCTGGTGCAAAGAGTGTTGACCGTGGAGGCAAGCAAACTGAAGCTATGAAAAATCTCAATCTCTTCGCCATCCATCCTGATGCTACCAATTGGCACAGTGGTGAGAATCTTTGTCTTCTTGACATTGAGTCAAAGTCCATACTGAAGGCTGCAGTCCTTGACCCTCTGCAGCAAGTGCATGAGGTACTCCTCAGTTTCGGCAAGCAGGGTTGTGTCATCTGCATAACGCAAATTGTTAATAGAACCTTCACCAGTCCTGACACTACACTTCTCCTCATAGAGCCCAGCCTCTCGGACAATCTGCTCTGCACACAGGTTGAAAAGATATGGAGATAGGATACATCCCTGGTGTACACCCTTCCCAATTTT
>NW_006400040.1:1604885-1653473 GCF_000299155.1 Elephantulus edwardii | reverse complement strand
TCTTCCTGGATGATACATTTGACATCCTCCCACAACTCATCTGGTCTTCGGTCATTAGTGTTCAAGGCCTCAAACCTGTTCCTGAGATGATTCTGAAATTCAGGTGGAATGAAATAAATGTCATATTTTGGCTCCTGTGAATTCGGTTTAATTTTTCTCAGTTTCTGATGCATTTGAGCTGTGGTGCTGGAGAAGAGTGTTGAATGTACCCCGGACTGCCAAGAAAACAGACTTATCCTGGAGAGGGTTAAACCAGGCTACTCCTTGGAGGCAAGGATTCTGGGGCTTTCCCTGACATACTTTGGTCATGTTGCAAGAACATGTCCTTGGAGAGGGACATCATGGTTCGTAGGGTGGAGGAGGGGAAGACCCTCTATGAGATGGATTGATTCAGTGACTGGGGTAATCGGGATGGGTGTGTGAGAGGCAATGCGATTGGCAAAGGATAGAGCAGGGTTTCGGGCTGATGTGCAGGGTCACTATGAGTCGCAAACGACTCGACGGCACATAACAACAACAGTAATGAACATTTTATGACGAGCAAGATACAAAAATTCTTTTAATAGGGCTATGCTTACCCAAAATACTAAAGTTAAAGCATATGCATTTTTATATTGTTGCCTTTTATGCATATGTATGTTTATATTGTTGCCTTCTATGGAGTTAACTTCTTATCCTAAGAATATAATGAGGAACAAAGAACAGCATTCTTAACACCAATATTAAAAGTAGTGAAATTATATATTGTTGTTATGTGTCATCAAGTCACCTGTAACTCACAGCGACTCTACACACAGTAACTCTGAACTCTGTCTTATGTTGAGCCAATCTCATTGTCTATGACACACCTGCCCCTATTACCCCAGTCATTGTGTTCAATCTATCTCATTTAGGGTACAGTTAAAATACTTCATTAGAAATATTGGAATTATGCCAAAATATTTAGAGGTAAAGAGAGCTAATTTTTCAATAGTTACATTTTATTTATTCATTTTTTAAAAAGAGTAAAATTTTAAAAAACTATCAGAATTAATAAACTCTGACTATTTTCCATGTTGGGAGGGTGTGATGGGTACAAGTAAAAGTATTTGCAACCAAATAGTCTTAACATAATTGTCTTTAAAAATATTAATTTCAAAAGATGTTTAAAATTTTTCCATGTGAAATCACAAAATACATACTAATTTCTGTGAATTCATAATGCTATCAAACATACAAGATGTTCCTTTAGCACATAGTATTTTTCTTAGTGTTACACTATAATTTAAAGTGAACTGCATAATTAATTGCCTCATAATGAATCTTACAGATCATCAAATTATTTATCTAATTTTACTTTGCAGTCTAAAATTTATACATAATGATGCTGTTTTTCTCCATGTCTGTAATATTTCTTCCTATTAATTCTAAATGTGACTGAGGATCCTGCTCTCTTTGGAAGAGAAAAAATAAACAGTACAAGAGGAAAAACTAGTTACTAATGTATCTTTTATATTTTATTTTATCAACAAGAATGCACTGAGTTACTTAAATTGATTCATTATGTCACATTTTATGGCTTAATTTAATCTTTTAGGTATATGATAGCAAAGGACCATATTTGTAGGCTGAGTTATCATAAGAACAAGTCCAGTGAAGCTATTAATTTGTTTAAAAACAAAACACTTGTCTCCTTCTGACACTGTACTAGGCTTTGGAAAAACAAATATAAATAGAAATTATTTTGGTCCTTAAGGAACAGCTTGTGGCTTTTATAGGAGGAGGTGGTATCTGGAATTTTGGAGGGGTAAAGATGTCACACAAACAATGCAAAGTGATGGCAGATGTATAAAAGAAGGAGATATAATATGGTGTGTTACACTAAGATGATTGTGATCAGATGCAGCAGAAAGAACAGGAAGGCCTACCGTAGGTAATAACTGCCAGTTGCCATTGAGTTAATTCCAATTCATGGTCAAAATCGGTTACTGTGTGTCAAAGTAGAATATCTGCCTTTGGTTTCCAATCATAGTTCTTAGAGAAGTTAATCTCTTTCTTTTGTCTTTAGGTAGATCTGAGCTTCCAGCTCCATGCCATCAAGTCATTTCTGACTCACAGTGTCCCTGCAGTGGGTTTCTGAGGTTACAAATATAAACAAGAGCTCTCTCATCTTTCTCCTATGAAGCCACTGATGTATTTGAACTGCCAGACACACACACGTGTTGCTGCTGCGCAACTCACCACAGACTAGGACACCAGAGTTCTCCTAATTTAATAATGAACATTTAAATATTAACTAGGGATTCCAGATAATAGGGAGTATATTCTTAAAGTGAAATAAAAAGAAGGTATGACAAAGCCATGAGTCTCTCTAGCATAGAGACTATGCTCATCTGAGTGTTCCCATACATAGAGAGACTAGACTTATCTGAGGATGAGTGGACAGGAAGATGGTAGAACACTGACTTCAACTGTGAGTACAATGGAAACTATGAATAGAGCCAAGCTATTATAAACTGATGAAGTAGGAGGAAGGGCAGAATAAAACATGAGGGAAGAAATGGTTTGCTCTTAGGCTATGGCCTACTTCTTCTGAGCAGACTTCTTTCACCTAATATAGCATTATGCTATACTCATATTTCCTTTCCTGCCCTATTCATAGTAAATATTTTTAATAGTTTATATTGTTTGTTATCCACCTATCTAACAAAATTATACATGTGAAGCAAGTAAGGAGCTGTACTTCTAGCCCTTAGAATAATGCCTATCATACAGCAAGTATTTAGTAACAATGCTGAATAGATGAATTAAACTAACTACAAAGCAAAGAGAAAGAAGAAGGGGTGGGGGAAGAAAAAGTATGTGATCTTCATAAATAGAACAGTTGTTGTTTGCTGTTGTTGTGTACCATGGAGTCGGAACTAACCCACAGCTGACCCTCCCGAGGGTTTTCAGAGGCAGTTAAATGCTTGGGAGGAGACTGCTCAGCCTGGAGAAGCTGGTGGCCTTCAGGAATGCAGTGCAGCTTCATGCCACTGGGCCACCAGAGCTCCCTAAATAGTACAGGAGCACACATTAAATAGCAATGATCCATACTTAGCACCAATCCTACAGCTGTCCCAGGGTCAGTCCCTACAAAAGAGCTCAGAAAGAATAATTCAAGAGGACTATACAGACCACCGATTCTGCACACTGCAAAAGCTTGTCAGTTTGATATCTGAATATGAACTGTATTTTTATACATATTGTAGTACATCTTCAATGGGGAATAGGATAATTGAAATTTTATTCCAATAAAGAGTGATTTAAACATAAAATACTAATCTTCTAAATAAACACATTTGGAAGGAAGAAATGGATTACTCTTATGTGAACCATAAGTTTAAATTCCTATCTTATGCACTGAAATATTTTCATAAATATCACTATTTTAATCTGCCTTTTTGCATTTTATTGCTGTTATGATAAAAAATTCAATCTACTAGACAAATGGCAATTCAAGAACACAATTCAAGTGATACATTATTCCTTTTGACTAGAAAGGTACATTTGCTCATTCAGGTTTTGCTTTCTTTCTTTCTATTTAAATTTTGCAGTAGCTGATACATGATATATTTCTGAATACAAAATATAAAACCTATCAGCTACAATAACATACAGCAATTTCAAAAACATCTTGTCCTTTCTCTAAAACACTTAAAGTCTACTTTAAATTTAAATTAAGTGACATAGAAGTTATTTATGCTATTTTCCTTGACACACATATGAAAATTTTAATTGTATTCAAAGTTTCATGTAGGTTAAAAGAAAAATCCATGAGTCTTATTTTTAATATTCCTTCTACATAAATCATCTTTGCCAGAAATATTTTGACATATAAAAGACCATTCTGTATCTAGTACTCATTGTTCAGCAAAAAGTAACCATCACTTATATATAAATATGTAAATATAAAGCAAAAAATGTGGAAAATGTGTCTAATTTTACCATACTTTTTCTATTTTATATTTTTTTGTTGTTGATTATTGCAACTCATAGCAATACCTCATACAATAGAACAAAATTTTGTGACATTTTAACAATTTCTGCTGAGTTTAAGCTTATAGTTAAAAAGAATAATTGATATAAGGATATAAAATCAATATCCAAAATTCAGTGGGATTCCTCTACAGCAACAGAGAACTCAGAGAAGGAAATCAAGGAAATAATACCATTTACAATAGCCAGCCACAAATTGATATACTTAGGAGTGAACCTAATTGGAGGTACAAAAGCCCTATACAAAGAAAACTACAGAGCATTTCTGCAAGACAAAATAAAAGACCTAAAGAAACAAATAAAACCAAAAAAAGTATCCTGTTCAAGGGATAGGAAGACTCAATATTATGAAAATGACAATCCTTACAAAAGCAATCTCCATGTTAAATGCAATCCCAATTCAGATATCAAATTTATTTTTTCAAGAAGATTGAAAGGGAAATTGTCAAGTATATTTGGAGGGACAAGAGACCCTGAATGAGCAAAACACTTCTGAGAAACAAAAATGAAGTGGGAGGCATAGCACTCCTTGACCTTAAAACCTACTATTCAGCAGTAGTAACCAAAACAGCATGGCTCTAGTACAATGACAGGTACATAGACCAATGAAACAGAATTGAGCACCCAGAAATAGACCCAGCTATCTAGGGTCAACTGATATTCGACAAGGAAATCAAAGCTATCAAATGGGGAAACGACAACCTCTTTCACAAATGGTGCTGGCAAAACTGGATTTCCACGTGCAGAAAGCTGAAACAGGATCCACATCTCACACCATACACAAAGATCAACTCAAGGTGGATCAGAAAAAGAAATTACTCTAAAGGGTAAAAGTATCAATGTTTTCATTTATTTATAAAGAATTTTCTCTAAATAATTTACAAGGATCAAATTCTAAGAAGAAATACTATCTTTCAGATTGACATTTAGCCACTATTCATGAAGGATACACTTTTAAACAAACAAATTCTTGAAATGTATTCCATTCTCAGTCTGTATAAAGGGATGGCTATTGGTGAAACATACTCACATGATCATATTCGCATAAAGCATATGCCTTAATGTGTGCATATTCACTGAAGTCTATATGCAGTCTTGGAAAGTAAATTTTGCATGTCCTATAAACCTTGGAACGCTCATCTATTAAGCACAGGCTACTGTGACAGTAGGGTTTGGCAATACATATTTATATAAGAATGCTGTGAAAATGACAAAATGTAATATTTTTGCAAAATTCAGATTATGAATATTATTAATGGTGTTATTTGCTGCCTTGCAAAGATTCCAACTCATAGCAATCTTATTACTGGAAATGGCTAAAATACTGTGCAATGTAATTCTCATTTCTCTTTCACTTTTACAGAAGATTTGAACTACAAAGGGAAAATATGTAGAGACTGAAAATTAGGGAGAAATAGCTGCTCGAGCACATCTCTCCACACAGTCCATGTAGCTTTAAACACACAATAACTAGATAGATACCATCTCCTCATGCAGGATTATTATAATTGCCTCCTAACAGGATCCCTGCTTTTGCTCTTCCTGCCTCACAATCTGTTCTCAATATACAGTAATCACAATAAGCCTTTTCAAGAGCAAACCAGTTCATACAGCTTCCCTACTTTAACACCAATCAGGGGCTTCTCAATGTAGTCAAAGTTAGAGTCCTTACACTGATATGCAAAAGGCTTCTCCATGCTGAACCCAGGCAACACCCATCCTTACTCCATCCCACCATATTTCTCTCCTCCTTCAATATTTTCTCTCTCTTCCCCACCACTACCACCTTTAGCCAATGTTCTTTCCTGGTTTTACTGTGTTTACATATAAGACAAAATATTTTAAAGATGGGCTTTACAAATATATATAATTTCATCACTGGTTTACCATAGACATTTTCCCTTGTATCCTGTAACAGTTTCATACAACTTGCTTAATATAGAGAAAATATAAGTTTAAAAAGGGGAGAAATGAAATGTACACACATTCACACACACACTTAAGGTAGATCTGGTGGTATAATCTATAGGGAATTGAGGTGCTAGTCCAAAGGCAGTATCTCTCTGGAAGTTTGACTCCATCAGCAGCTACATGGAAGAAAGATGAACAATCTCCTCCTGTGCAATTTATATCTTCAAAAACGGGCTGGACTATCAGCTTTCAGCTAATTAAGACTCAAGAGAAATAACATATGAGCAAAAGCCTGTGGTGAAGAAGGAGGAAGTTAAAGTATCTCTGAAAGAATTGGCAAAAAACAAGGCTCCAGGAGTCAACAGCATACCAATTGACATATTTCAACAATAAGACGCTGCCTTGGATGTGCTCACTAAGTTGTGCCAAGAAATCTGGAGGACAGCCAGCTGGCCAACTGACTGGAAAAGATTAATATTGGTTCCTTTTCCAAAGAAAGGTGACCCAAAATTATTGAACAATATCATGACTATCACATGCAAGCAAGATTCTGCTGAAAATTATCTGAAAATTACTAAAGCAACACATCAACAGAGAACTGCCAGATGTGCAGTCTGGGTTTAGAAGAGGTGGTGTTACTAAGGATATTATAGCTAATGTTATATGGATCTTAGCAGAAAGCAGAGAGTACCAGAGGAATGTCTATCTGTGTTTGACTATGCAAAGGCTTTTGACTGTGTGGATCATAGCAAGATGTGGCTGACTCTGAGAAGGATGGGAATCCCAGAACATTTGATTGTACTTATGTGAAACCTATACTTGAACCAAGAGGCAGTCATTAGAACAGAGCAAGGAGACACTACATGGTTCAAAATCGAGAAGGGGTCTGCCAGGGATGTATTCTGTCTCCATACCTTTTCAATCTGTATGCAGAACAGATTATCTGGAATGCTGGGCTGTACAAGGAGGAATGTGGCATCAGGACTGATGGAAAATTCATCAACAACCTGCATTATGCAGATGACACAAACCTGCTTGCTGAAAAGTGAGAAGGACCTGAAGCACTTGCTGCAGAAGGTCAAGGACTGCAGTCTTCAATACAGACTGAAGCTCAACATCAAGAAAACAAAGATTCTCACCACTGGGCCATTGGCAGCATCAGTATGGACGGTGAAGAGATTGAGATAGTTAACAGTTTTAGTTTACTTGGCTCCACAGTCAACACTGTTGGTACCAGCAGCCAGGAAATCAAGGGATTAATTGTATTGGGAAAGTCAGCTGTCAGAGACCTCTTTAGAGTACTGAAGAGCAACAACGTCAAGCTGGAGACTAAGGTGTGCCTGATCCAGGCTATATTCTTCGCAATTATGTGCCATGCATCAGAGAGTTGGACAGTGACTGGTAATGATAGAAAGAGAATTGATGCCTTTGAGCTGTGGTGCAAGCTGTGGTGTTATATTCCATGTTGAATATAACATGGACTGCTAGGAGAACAAACAAGTTCATCCTGGAGAGGGTGAAACTGGGCTGCTCCATGAAGGCAAGGAATCTGAAGCTTCGTCTGACATACTTTGGGCATGCTGCAAGGAAGGACCAGTCCTTGGAGAGGGACATCATGTTTGGGATAGTGGAGGGACAGCACAGGAGAGGAAGACCCTCGATGAGATGGATCAATCAGTGATTGGAGTAGTGGGAGTAGGTTTGTCAGGGACAATTAGGTTGGCATAGAACAGAGTAGTGTTTAGGGTTGTTGTACATAGGGTTGCTATGAGTTGGAAGCAACTTGACGGCACACAACGATGACGACAACAACAACAACAACGTTATGTGTCAATGAGTCAGAACCACCTCCAGTGGTTTTTGAAAAGCTGTAAAACACAAAAGAGGAGATTGCCCATTCTATCTCCTATAGAGCAGCTTATGTATTCAAACCACGTGCCTTTGGATTGGCAGCACAACTCACTATTACTAAGTGATCCGCGCCCCCATTTATATAAATGTGTGTGTGCGTGTGTGTGTGTGTGTGTGTGTGTGTGTGTGTGTGTGTATTTCCCAAGAAAACTTTATTCTCTTTATTATAGGTTGGGGGGGAAGGTCATTGTCTTTTATTGCTTTAAAGATGCTCTTATGAAACCTATACCAATAGCTGTTGTCTGAACAGAGAAAGGGAATACTGGAATAGTTTAAAATCAGGAATGGTGTGAATCAGACACTAAACCAAAAAGAATTGGCTGACACAGAAGAATTTCAAGAAACAACATATGATTAAGAGGCAATGATGAGGAAGGAGGAAGTCCAAACTGCTCTGAAAAAATTGGCAAAAAGCAAGGACCCAAGAAATGATGAAATACCAATTGACATATTTCAACAATCAGATGCTACCCTGGACATGCTCACCAGGTTGGGCCAAGAAATCTGAATGACAGCTACCTGGACAACACCCTGGAAGAGATCCATATTTAGTCTCATTCCAAAAAATGATAACCTACCAGAGTGTGGAAATTACTGAACAATATCAATAATATCACATGTAAACAAAATCTTACTGAAGACAATCCAAAAGCAACTTGGAACAGTACCATCAACAGAGAACTACCAGAAACACAGCTGGGTTTAGAGACACTAGAGACATTGTCACCAATGCCAAATTGATCTTGGCTGAAAGTACCAGAGGAATGTCTATACGTGTTTCACTGACTTTGCAAAAGCTTTTGACTGTGTGGATCACAGCAAATTGTGGCTAACCTTTGGAAGAATGAATGTGAATCCTATATTCTCTTATCCTAGTCCCACAGCTTTGAACAAGAACACATGTCTGCAGTTAAGGTAGCTGGAGACCAAAAGAGGTTTCACAGAATGGTAAAAAAAAAAGCCAACTTTTAGGTTAAGATTGCACATTTCAACATCAAGAATACAAAAATCTTCACCTCTTGGACCAATAAACCGCATCTTGATAGATGGAGAAAAGTCTGAAGTTGTCAATTATTTCATCTTATTTGGATCCACAATCAACACCTTTAGTATCAGCAGTCAGGATATCAGGATACATATTGCACTGGGAAAGTCTTTTTAATCACTTGATATACAACTGAACATTTGCCAATGAGTAATGATGACAGAAGAATAACTGATGCCTCTGAGTTGTGCTGTTGAAAAAGAGTACTCAAGATCCCATGGGTTGCCAAAAGAACAAGCTGATGTGTCCCAGAGAAGGTACAGCCAGAGGTCACCTTACAGGCAAAAATAACAAAACTCTGTCACATGTACTTTGGGCATGCTGCTAGGAGAGGCTATTTCTTGGAAAGAAACATCATTCTTAGAAAGGTGGAGGGTCAATGAAAGAGTGGAGACAGATTGACAGCATGACTGCAACAAAAGGCTCGTGTATGTCAGAGAATGTATGATGAGAATAGCACAGGACAGTACCAGGTTCAGTCCTGTTGCTAAAACGGTCACCATAAATCCTGCTGGATTCAATAGCACCTAACAACAAGATTGTTGTTATTGTTGCTGTGTGCCATTGAGTCACAACGGACCCATATCTGACCCTCCCTCGGGTTTTCAGAGGCAATATATTGCATATAAGGAGATTGTCCATGCTTCTCTTGTGAAGCAGCTGGTGTATTCAAACTGTGCTCTTGGGGGCAGCCCGGCTCTTACCACTAGGCTATCAGAGCGCCCTCAACAACATAGATGATGGAAATCTGGCCCTCAATTTGTGCTTCTTAACTGGTTTCTCTACATCTATTTTATTATTAATCAAATAGTCTATTTTATTTTTCCATTCTTTTTCTCCCCTGTGCTTCTTCCTTCCTACTCAATTTTTCCAGTACAAACATATTTCTATTACTCAACACGCTGATTTCCTTCTTTTCACTGAAGATGTTTTCTCTCCTTTTCTTCTAAACATACTCTTCTATTTTTCCCTTCTTAACTATTTTATCATCATTTTTATATTTGGTATAGTTGTTGTTTGCCAAGTCAGAAGCAACCCATAACTGCCCTTCAACGGGTTTTCAGAGGCAGTTAATCACAAGGGAGGAAACTGTCCATCCTTCTCCTGTAGAGCAGCTGATGGATTCAAACCTCGTGCCTTTGGGGTTGCAACATAATTTCTTACAACTAGGCCACCAGTGTTCTTTATATATTTCAGGATTGGCCTTCAACAATATTAAAACAAAATTAACTTTTTTTTAGAACTAATGTTTAAATGAAAACATTTACATCAATCTCTTTGTAGATCTAGATATATTGAAAAACACAAGACTTGGACACAAAGCTACAAAGCAAATATGAACATGGGTGACTGTTTTTAAAATGTAGATTTTTTTGGAGGTAATCTTTATTGACCATGAAATTCCCATGACATTTAAACTTGTAGTTCCAATAAAAAAGGCAAACATCAATTAAAACAGCAGTGTTGAAAGGTATATGTCAGCTAGCTTAAGAGTGGTACACAGAGACAGCATTAATTCTGGAGTTCTGGAAGCTGCTAGATGCTTATCCATCACATGGCCATCAAAGTCCCACAGAAATGTCTGAGGAAAGCAACAAAGCCAGCTATGGCAATATTTACATATGGAATACTTTTTAGGTGGCCAGATGTCATAAGACACAGACTCAATGTTCCTTTTCACACATCATATTCACAATTGTCTATGTAGGGAAGATGGCACAAAATGACCCCAGAAAGCAGTTTTCTGTCCTGGATGTTTATGACTGACATAAACTGGAAAAGGTGAGATGAACTGAAGGCTCCTCCTGGGACCAAAAGTCACCATCTCACTGTGAGCCACACACAAGTCCAACTGATCAACTTACCCCAGTTCAAATGCTTTGGAGAAAGCCATGAAGAGTCCTATGTGACTTACAGCCTCTGTAAAACCACTGGAAGGAGGGTTAGCAATGAATCAGTTCTGACGCTTCAGAAACATGTTTTGAGTTTTCACTGTCCTCTATCCACAATGTGGCATAATTTACTTAACCACCTTGATTTCTAAATGTAAACTGTAAAAGCAGGTCTTTGGATGTCTTGCTTATCATTCTAACCCCAGTATCTAACAGTGCCTGACACATAGCAAAGCATTAATATTTTTTTTACATTAGTAGACACAACTCTTAAATCAAACACATGTGTGAACAATCTGAAAGCTATTATAGTAGACTTGAGTTCAGCAGTCAAATTTAAGTTAAGCTTTCTAAAAAGGAGATAAATATGAAGCAAATTATGCTAAACTTGAATTATAGTGTATTCACGACCAAAACTGCAATTCAGATACACCAATTCTCTCTCTTGCTCTTCCTGATTCACTGTTCAGCTCTCATATTCATATAAGGTGAATGAAAATAGCATAGCTTGGGTCAGGTGCACCTTTGTACACAATGTGGCATCTTTGTTTCTTAATATTTTAAAGAGATCTTCTGCAGTAGATTTGTCCAGTACAATATATTATTTGATACTTGACTGCTGTTTCCATGGATGTTAATGATTTTGTTTTCTTGCTTTTGCCATTACATTATAGCAATTTATCAGACAATCACAAATATCTGGATGCAGGCTCTCTTGTCAGAAAAATGTAGGACACTGGCAGAAGAGGTATGGAACCCAAGAATCCTTTCCCTAAGTCATAGGGGAATACAATCTGTGAAATATGAGGAAACTAAATGTCCTACTGCTTTCAAGTTCCTGAGTAACAAATTAAATTCCCTTAAAAAGAAAATGTTTAGTAAACAAAACAAAGTTCTAGTAAAATTATAATTTTGCATTTCTGTTTCAGTATTGTGCTTAGTGAGCCCTACAACACACTTCCATGAGATTTCAACAGTCACATTAAAACTATTTGAACCCACAATGAGTTCTTTCCCCTCCTTAACTTGAAACATTAATGATCTTTATGGGAGGGGGAAGGGTTGCAGATTGTTGTAATTATGGTCAAACTATTTCTGTAAAAGAGTTCCTAATGGCAAAAAAAAAAACTCAATATGCAAATTTTCCATTTCATTGAAATGAGTTCTCAATAAATATTTTTAAGACTAAATCTCTATAATGTCATCAAAGAAAAACAAACAAAAATACATATAAATAAAGCAAAGTTGAAATGCATGCACTGACAAATACAACCAGTCATAACCACTAACCTTCAATTTTTTTTTTAAAAAAAGAAAATGGGAAGAATAAGATATCCAAAATTTGCATTTAGAGTCCTCAGCTTCTCATTTATTCACACTCTTCAAATGATATTGCTGGGCTATCTTGCCCATTTGTTTAGCCAAACACTGGTTTAGATGGTGCTTAAGATATTTACACAAGACTAGCATTTAAATCAGTTGACCTTAAACTAAGTGGATCATCCTCCAAAACATGACTGGCATTCATCCAGTCAGTTCAAGGTCAAAAGAGCAAAAACAGGTTTGTAGATTGCAAATGGACAAAATTCACTGCCACTGAAAGCATTCTGATTCACAGTGACCCAATATAGGACAAAGGAAAAGTTCCTTATAGGATTTTCGAGGTTATAAATCTTTATGAGAGCAGATGGGTTAATCTTTTTTTCTTCTCCCACAGAGCAGCTGGCTGGATCAAACCGCTGACTTTCTGAACGGCAGTATACTACCAGGGCTCTCTGCAAACGCATAAAACTGTCAGAATTTCTAGTCCATTTCCTGATCTACAGTTTTGAACCTGATGCCTCTTTAACAGTGTGAGAGGATTTCTTAAAATCTTTATGTAAATCTTAGTGATAGTTTTTTCCCCACAGAATCTTCACTAAGACATATCATCTATCTTCAATTGTCTCAGTCATTGCAGCTTGTCTTGTTATTATAAACAAATACTTTGCAGGTATTAATGAAACATGAAGCAAATAAGCTCATTTTTACACATTTTTAATTCTTTCTATTAATATGGGTGGTAGAATTTTATTATTATCATTTTACATGTAAGAAAATGACAGCTAAGTTAACCAACCTTACCCTGTCCCAGTGACAGATTGTGTCTAAGGAAATATTTAAACTTAAAATAGTGAGATTCAAAGTTGTGCTCAGTTTGTCACTGAGCTGGCCAGCCTTCCTATTTTGTCTGGTGTCAGCTATGTAAACAAGTTGTTCAGTTTATCACACTAAAATATGAATGAGTTTCCTATGACTTTCCTCCAGCTAACTCAACAATAACAGAGTAACAGTACACTCAAATTAAAGAAAACAAAGATATTCTTTGAGAGGAAAAAAAACACACAACTTGATAACTACATTGGACACACTTAGCCTCATGTCAGTTGGGCTTGTGTCCATGTTAGACCTTACTTGTGAGCTAATGCCAACCATATTTTAGTATCCTCAACCATATTTTAGTATCCTCAATGTTTGAAGAGGACATTACTGTGTATCTCCCAAGTAATCAACAAACTGAAATGCAAAAAAAAAGTACCACAGATACCAGGATATTTTAAATTTGGTTAACTCTGGACATTTCATTGTTTTTCAGGTTACAAAGAACTACTGCTCTGCAGAAAAAAAGGGTACAGATTTGAGACCATCCTTAAAAACTCACATTTCAGTGGAACTTTGGTATTACTGGTATTTAAAGCAATAGAAAAAGCACATACTGTTGTCAGTTGCCTTCAGGTCAACCACAACTCCCAGAAACCCCATGAAAAACAGATTGAAATCTTGCCCCATCCTGTACCACCTTCATGATCTCCACCATGCTGAAACCCACTGTTGAAATCACTGTGTCAATTCATCTCTTGCTCTTTTTCAAATATCCTCTACTATTCTGAGCACAGTATGTTTTTCCAAGCATTGGTTCCTTCTTATAGCATGCTCGGAGTAGCTTCATGTAACACACCAGCCGCCACAGCATGGCAAATTAACAGGTGAGCAGTGAGAATGAATATATAGAACATGGCAAAGGAAGGGTAAAGTATGGATGAGTGCATGAAGATACAGTGGTGTGAGAGAGGGAGGTGAGGAAGAGAGCATTAGAGACCATTTCCTGGGAAAAATTATAATATTTTGGCATTCTGCAAGATCCACTTAGCATCTTAATATACTTTAAAAATTAGTCCACATTAGCACAGCACTAAATATTTTTCTTTTCAAACACTGTAGGGCGAAAGAGTTATCACAATTGTTAGATAATTATTGTAGAAAATAGCATTATCTAGAAAAATACACAAACTACACCCAGTGAGCTTAAAGACTGTAAAATATAGGTTTATTACTCAAAATATCAAAATACATACAATTACTCTTAACTATTGATAAACATTCATCTATCTCACATCTGCGGATATATGCACATTTTAGCAGCTTAAATAATTCACAACTGAAATTCACCAAAGATTTAATCTCTGTTGTAGTAAGTCTTTTAAAAAGCTCTCAATACTCTGTGGAAAAAAAGAAAAGGAAAAAACCCTCAATAATAATGAAGGGTCATACTTAAAAGATAAGCATATGAAGCTGCATTTCTCTTTCACATATCTTTGCTATGTTTTCAAAATTGAATAAAAAGAATGATATTTTAACAAGATCATTTTTATTTTCTTTTAATATAATAAAAATGTCAGAATTTTAACTTTCATGCTTGCATAATGGATTACAAGGTTATGAAATGTATTCAATGAAAGGTTTCAATGAGGACTAGAATAATATGAATACAGGAGATAAAAATGAGACTAGAAATCACATGAACTTGCTCTAGTCTGGACTCTACCATATATTAGTGAGGTGACCTTGTTCTTGTTTACGAATGACAAAATAATGATGTAATTTGGCCACTGTATAATGCTCTGATTTGGAAGTATAAAATCAACCTCCACAATACACACTTGAGTGATCAGTCAGTTTTAAGGGAATTAATATGGGCTACAGCACCCTTACACAGATCATAGCCCTGATCAGATATGAGGGGAGTTTCCTAGAGGTATGGCTCATATAATACCTTATCATCTTTTACCTCACAAAAGAGAAAAGGGATCAAAGTAAGCAGAGGAGAGAGTTTAGTACCACAGTGAGAGAATCCAGGTCCTTCACATCTGGAAACCTTGAGCTGAGTGCCTCCTAGGCTTAGTGGAAGACTGGTGCTAAGACATATGTTCCAAGGAACACGAGGCCTACAGTTGAAAAAAGACAAACAACGTCTTCAAGGACTAACCAAGAGAAAACTATCTCCTAGAGCGAGTACTCCAAATTCAGATTTCTAGCTTCTTGAACTGTCAGAAAACAAATCTGTTAAAGCCATAAACTTAGGACATTTCTATTATCGCAAAAGTGGCTAACCAAGAATGTTAGCTTCTAAGTTACCTTACAGCTCTGACTCTTTAGAAAACAAAAAGACCAGAGTTACAAATTCAACATCTGATAAAAGCATTTTTCCTGTAAAATACTATAAGACTCCTTTATGGTTTCCTGTTTCAAAGCATAAAATTAATACTTATCCATATATACTATTCTCAATTAGTTATGGGGAGTCTGGTGGCCTAGTGGCAAGAAACTGCACTGAAACTCCCAAGGTATGCAGTTCAAATCCACCAGCTGCTCACGTAGTAAATTAAACATGAACTATTTAGAAATGTAAGACATTTACAAGGGGTTTTAGCCATAAGCCCCTCAGTTGGACAGAACTAAAAACATGAGGAGAAACAGCTGAAAATGTCAATTAATAATTAACACAGCCTGTACACATAGGAAAATTGGAAACTGTTTAATAAAGGAAATGTAACAGATAAAGATCAACATTCTCGGCATTAGTGAGCTGAGGTGGATTAACAATGGCCACTCAAAAATCAAGCAATCATATGACCTACAGTGCCAGTAATGAAAAAAATTGAGGAAGAATGGTGTTACATTCATAGGCAAAAACACTTTCAAGATCCATTCTATGGATCCATTATGTAAGCCATAATATATTATCCATGAATACAAGGAAGACCAGTTAATACAACTATGTCATGCAACAGCAAATGAAGCCAAAGATGAAGAAATTGAGTATTTATTTCTACCAACTTCTGCAGTCTGAAATTGATTAAGCATGAAATCATGATTCATTAATAATAATCTATTGGAATGTAAAAGTTGGAAACGAAGGACTAATAGTTGAAAAATACAGACTTGGTTATAGAAATTATATTGGAAATCAAATGATAGAATATTGTATAATCAATGATTATAAATACCTTGTTAAAAAGAACAAATGCCAATTACATATATGACTCTCACCCATTGAACTACACAGCCTACATGTGTGAAGAGAATTGAAAAAGCTCAATATCAACAATGAAAACCAGGCCAGGGGCTGACTATACAACATACCATCAACTACTCAAGAGCAGATAAAAATCGAAACTGAATAAAATTAAAACAAGTCCACAAGAACAAAAACAAAACACTGAGTCTATCTCAGCTAAATTTAAAAACTATCTCAAAGACAGATTTGATGCATTGAACACTAATGACTGAAGCCAGATGAATTGTGAAATGACATCAAAGACATCCTAGATGAGAAAAATAAAAGGCGATTGTTAAAAACAGAAAAGAAAGAAAAAACTTACAAAGAAGTCAGAAGAAATTCTAAAATTTGTCCTAGAATGGAGAGAGGTCAAAATAATGGGAAGAAATGCTGAAATAAGAGACCAGATTAGAAAATTTCAAAGGGCAGTGTAAGAAGAAACACAACTCAGGAAAAGAAGTGAGATTGTTGTTGTTGTTATGTGTCATCGAGTCGCTTGCAACTCATAGCGACCCTATGTACGAGAGCTCTATATGCTCTTCTATCCTGTGCCAACCTAGCCATCTCTAACACACGTATTCCCACCTCTCTAGTCACAGAATCGATCCATCTCATCAAAGGTCTTCCTCTCCTTCGCCGCCCCTCCACTCTGCCAAACATGATGTCCCTCCCCAAGAACCAGTCCCTCCTTGCAACATGCCCAAAATATGTCAAACGAAGCTTCAGAATCCTTGACTCCAGGGAACATTCTGGCTTCACCCTGTCCAGGACAAACCTGTTTGTTCTCCTAGCAGTCCATGGTATATTCAACACTCTTCTCTAGCACCACAGCTCAAAGGCATCAATTCTCTTTCTATCATTACCAGTCACTGTCCAACTCTCTGATGCATAGCACGTAACTGCGAAGACTATAGCCCAGATCAGGCTCACCTTAGTCTCCAGTCTGACATCGTTGCTCTTTAGTACTCTTGAGAGGTCCCTCACAGCCGACTTTCCCAATGCAATTCTTGATTTCCTGGCTGCTGTTACCAAGAGTGTTGACTGTGGAGCCAAGTAAACTAAAACTGTTAACTATCTCAATCTCTTCACCATCCATAATGATGCTGCCAATTGGCCCAGTGCTTAGAATCTTTGTTTTCTTGATGTTGAGCTTCAGTCCATATAGGAGGCTGTAGTCCTTGATCTTCTGCAGCAAGCGCTTCAGGTCCTCCTCAGCTTCAGCAAGCAGAGTTG
Organism: Elephantulus edwardii; assembly: GCF_000299155.1. Lineage (NCBI taxonomy): Eukaryota > Metazoa > Chordata > Mammalia > Macroscelidea > Macroscelididae > Elephantulus > Elephantulus edwardii. The sequence continues at coordinate 1,636,084 of NW_006400040.1, read as the reverse complement.
TGTCATCTGCATAACGCAGGTTGTTGATGATTCTTCCACCAATCCTGATGCCACATTCCTCTTCGTATAGCCCAGTGTCTTGGATGATCTGTTCTGCATACAGATTGAAAAGGTATGGAGACAGAATATATCCCTGACAAACCCCCTTCTTGATTTTGAACTATGTAGTGTCTCCTTGCTCTGTTCTGACAACTGTCTTTTGGTCCGAGTATACGTTTCGCATTAGCACAATCAAATGTTCTGGGATTCCCATTAGAAAACTAAAAAGTAAGAAAATACTCAACATTTCTCAAGCTGAAAGAAATGAACAAACTGAAGCCTTAAAATGCAATACAGAGGAATTCTACTGTCAAAAGTTTGAATGACACAGAAAAAAATTAGTTGAGAGAACATTTTAATATGGCTTTTCTCTGTCTTTTACAATGAATCACTGTACTAAGAAGCATTGGTTGACATACAATTTTTCAGGAAGTTGCATATGATCAAGAGACAAAGTTGCACAGACAATACTGGCAAAACATAAGGCACCAGAAATGGATGGAATACCAACTGACATTTTTCAACAGGCAGATGTAGCCCTGAACTTGCTCACTAGTCAATGACAACAAACTTGGAAGACAGTTACCTGGGCAATTGACTGGAAGAGATCTGTTTGTTTGGTTTTTCCTCATTTCATATAAAGGAAATCCAAAAGAATGTGAAAAGTATCAAACAATATTATTGATATCCCATGCAATTATATTCATGCTAAGGTTTATTTTTTTAAAAAATTCAAGTTGGAATTCAAGCTGTGGAACTAGAAACTCATTGCTACATTGGATTCATCTTGGCTGAAACCAGAAAATATAAGAAGAATGTTTATTTGTGTTTTATTGACTATAGAAAGAAACCTGACTCTGTAGATCATATAAAATCAGGGCAAGTATTGAAAAGACTGGGAATCTCAGAACAATTAGTAATTCTCATATGAAACCTATATACATAGACCAGTAAATTATTCTGAACAGAACAAAAGAATATTGCATGCTTTAAAATCAGGAAAGCTGTGCTTCACTGTTGTATCCCTTCTGCATACCTGTTCAACTTGTATACCGAGCAAATTATTTGAGAAGCTAGACCATATGAAAAAAGAATGTGGCATTAGGATTGGAAGAGGACTGATAAACAACCTGCATGATGCAAATGGCACTTACCTTACTAGCAGAAAGTGGAAATGTTTATCAAAGACTTTGGGAGCTCTGGTAGCCTAAGAAGTGGCAAGAAGCTGTATTACAATCCTGAAGGCACAAGGATCAAATCCCACCAGCTGTTCCATGGGAGAAGGATGGACAATCTCCTCCCATGCGATTAACTGCCTGTGAAAACCCGCTGGAGGCTTTTGAGTCCATGGTACACAACAAAAACAAATAATGAAAATATAAATTACATTGCAACACCAGGAAAACAAAGATCCTTACCACTGGAGCAAGAGACAACATCATGCTATGTTGCTGTGTCACTGAGTTGTGACTGATTCATTGCTGACCCTCATGCAAGTTTTCAGAGGCCATAAATCAAAGTTGGCAGCAAAATTTTTAACTATAAATAGAGAGAAAAATTAAATTGGCAATAATTTCATTTAGCTTATTGCTACAATCAACACCTGAAAGTGTAGAAGACAAGAAATAAAAATTATTTGTTGAATTGGGAACCTCTCTAACAAGGTCTTCTCCAAAGTCTAAAACAACATAGATGTCAGTGTAAAGACCAAGGTGTGCCAGATCCAAGCATGGTATTTTGTTTCCCATGCATCTAAATAGGGAGCTCTGGTGGCCTAGTGGCAAATTGTGCTGCAATCCCAAAGGCACACAGAGTGAGGCCACCAGTTGCTCTGATGGGCAATCTCGTCCATGCGATTAACTGCCTCAGCAACCCACTGCCTCTGAAACCCACTGGAGGGTCAGCTATGTGTTGGTTGCAACTCAAGGATACACAATAACATGCATCTAAAAGACAGTGAATAAGGATGACTGAAGAATTGAAGTCTTTGAACTATAGTGTTGGTGAAGAACCTTGTTCACAGGGTCACTAAGACTCTCAGTCAACTCAATGGCACATAACAACACAGGCATAAATACTTGGGCGTTAGGCGTCAAATAGGCAATGGTGATTTAAACGCTTCTTTCAAAGGTGAATCTGGTTTCTAATCTGATAAATTTTCTTGCACAATCTTCCTGTACTCCAACTAAATAATGAGATCTCGCCAGAAGAAATTAGGTTGGAGTTCTAGGTTAGGAGAAACATGGGGAAGAATTTGCAAGTTATATATCTAAAAAACCTCCAAACACCCAAACACCCAAACCCCAAAATAAACCTGAAAGGAAAAATAAACAATGATACAAGAAGACATCATGTTTGGTGAAATACAGTGCCAATGAAGGTAGAATCACAATGAAGGGCACAGACAATACTACTATTAGAATGATACAAAACCAAGTAAGATTGAGTTCTCTTGTATATAAGGGCTACCAGGCACTGAAGTTGACTAAATGACAGTTAACAATAATACAATGACAAGCAGATATGGTTATTATAAGTTAAAGATTTAGTCATATTAAAAATCAGCCCATATGAGAAGATTTCAATCATCTTGCAGTAAAAAAAGACAAAGCAAAGTCATATCAAAAGGTTCTCTAAAAAAAAGGTTCTCTCAACTCATTGCAATTAAATTACAATAAACTCACAGCTAACCCTGCAGCAGGTTTTAGGAGACTGTAATTTGCAAAAGAGGAGACTGCCAGCTTTCTCTCATGGAACCACTATTACTGTTGTGTGCCTTTGAGTCAGAACTGACTCACAGTTGACCCTCCCATGCGTATTCAGAGGCAGTAAATCATATGGAAGGAGATGGCACATCTTTCTCCCATAGAGTGGCTGGTGGATTTGAACCACGTACCTATGGGACTGTGGAAGGAGAAGTGGCATCCACTTCCATAATAGCTTGCCTCCGGAAACCCTATGAACCTGGAGAGAGGAAGAAAGGCACCCAAGCGTCGAGGACTCTCCTTCATAGGGTCGCTATGAGTCGGCACTTAACAACAACCACCTATGGGACTGCAGTACACCTTCTTAGCCCTAGGCCACCAAACCTCCCTAAAGTCACTGGTGGATTTAAACCCTCAGGAAGGAGCCACTTTTGGGTTGGCAGTCCAACTCCTTAGGGACTATGCCACCAGTCCTCCTATCATGCTACTCTTAAATAAGAAATCTGCAACAAAGATAGAAATATAAATAGTTCTAGGCAGGAGTAATATTAAAATGTTTAACAACTGGTGCTACAAAGGTCGTGATCTATCAAAATAGTATATAGCTAGCTGATGCAAGTGAACTGAACATACGCACTGGTTCCAGACAAAAATTTGTATCTAAACTTAGGCAAACTGAAAGAGATCTCTTAATTGCTTGATCTGTACCAAAATTATCCAGATACATGTCATGGTAAGAGAGCCCAGAAAGAAGAGCTAAGTAAATTCTTATTTTTTACCTTCTGAGATTTCTAAAGCTAATAGAGTCAAATTTGGAAAAACACAAGGTAAAGCTGGAATTATTTCTAAGCACAACTTCCTGAAACCAAAAAAAAAAATCCTTCATATGTAAATTTTTGCCCTTTTTTATTTAAAAGGTAGACTTCCAGAGTGACATACATGGTTAACATTTGGCTACTAGCCAGATGGTTAGAGGTTCAAACCTAGTCAGAGGTGTCTAGAAGACAAGTCCTATTATCTGCCATTGGATGGTGACAGTTTTGGGAGGTCCTATGGAGCAGTTCTACTCTACACACTTAAGGTTGCCAGTCCTTGAAACTGACTTGACAGTAACTACAAACAATTTAAAGGGTATGTATTGAAGATCCAAAATGAACAGGGATCTCTAAAATATAGTTTCAAAATTTAGAAACTCATTTTAACTGTTTAAAATTTTGACCAAATGAGAACACATTCATTTTATGGGAAGACTTTTAGTCAACATTCAGAGAACTAGCACATAAGTTTCATCTTTGTATGAGTGTTTATATTATTAATGAATGCTCATCATATGCTTGCTAAATGTCTTTGAGACTATAACTATATTGTAGGGAAGTACCTGCAAATGTAATTGATCAATTAACACATATTTTCACTGTAGAATGAGAGCCACAGAGATTAGTTGTTGTTGTGTACCCTCAAGTCAGGACCAACTCATAGCTGACCCTCCAGCAGGTTTTCAGAGGCAATAAATCACAGGGCAGTTAACTGCCCATCTTACTACAGTGGAGCAGCTGGCAGATTCGAACCATGTGCCTTTAGGTTGACAGCATAATTCCTTACCAGTAGGCCATGAAAGCTCCCTACCTTCATTATGTTATTTTAAACTAAAAAAAGCAAAGAAGAAAACAATCAAGTGTTTACAATATCATATTGGTAGTAGCCCATATTTAGCCCAATTTCAAACTTCTTATATTAACCTTTCTATCAATCATGGACTTTATTGAGTATCTTACATATGCCAAATAATGGCAAGGTGAAATGTGAAAGAGAAGATGACTTTCAATAATGTGGACCAACACTATGACTGTAATAATGGATTTGGGCACAGTGGATATTGTGAGGATGGTGGAAGATCAGGTCACAATGAAATGGAAGTTGACTCTATGGCACCTAACAATAACAACAATGTGGCCTTCTACAACCCTCACTCCACTGCCTTAGATATTAATTACTAATTCAATTTCATGGATTAGAACACTAAAGCTCAGAAGAGCAAAAGTCAGTTCTAAAGCCAATGTTCCCAAGAATATACCCTTTGATCTCTCCACATAGATAAAACTGGTATTTGTAGCAACAGAGATCAGTAGTACAAGGAAAGTATATAGTTGATACACATTTCAAGGAGGGAAAAAAGTGAAATAAACATTTTAGAAAATTAAATGGTCTCAAGGATTATAATAAATATTAGATAAAGTTATACTATTCAATAATATTTGATTTTTATCTAAAATACTCAAGTAGCCCAAGGGTGCTTTTTATATTAAAACCATGCTGTTCTAGTTGTCATTACTGATAGGTGCCATCGAGTCAAAAATGACTCAGAACAACCCTATAACAACAAATTGGAACCCTGTGCTATCCTGTGACATCCTCACAATCTCTCACACACTTGAGCCCAGTGCTACAGAAACTGTGATTATCCACCTGATTGAGGGTCTTCCTTTCCTTTGTTTTCCCTCCACATTTCCAAGTATAATATCCCTCTCCAAGGAGAAGACTCTCCTAACAACATGCCCAAAGTATGTGAGGCAAAGCTTTATCATATTTGCCTCCAAGGAAGACTCTGGCTGCACCTCAAGACTTATCTGTTTGTTCTTTTGGCCATCCATGGGATATTCAGTACTATTCTCCAACATCACAGTTCAAAAACATCAATTATTTTTCTGTCATACTTATTCATTGCTCAGCTCTCAGATGCATAGTAAGTAAATGAAAGACCAAGGCCAGAGTAAAAAACCACACCTTAGTCCTCAAACTGGTATCGTTGATCTTCAATAATTTGGAGAGGTCCCTGACTGCAGACATTTGTGCAATATGTCTCCTGATTTTCTGAGTGCTGGTTCCAAGTGTACTGAGTGTAGAATCAAGTAAGATGAAGTCATTGACAGTTTCAGTCCTTTCTTTCTTCTTGATGTTAATATGCAACCCATACTGAAGGCTGCAGTGTTTGATCTTCTACAACAAGTGCTTCACATCCTCCTCAATTTCAGCAAGATTATGTCATTTGCATGACAAAGGTCATGATAAGTCTTCCTCCAATCTTGATGCCATATTATACTTCATAGAGCCCAAATTCCCAATTTGCTCAGCATACAAATTAAATAGGTACAGAGAAAGGATACAACTATGATGCACACCTTTCTTAAATTTAAACCATGTAGTGTTCTATCACTCTGTTTGCATAATAGCCTGAATTTTATATTTTGCTAAAATTAAACAACACCTAGAAGCCTGGACAACACTCCAAGACTTCTCGGTGCCTTACCATTAAGTTTATCCCTGCAAGACAACTCATTAAACCCTCAAGAATGTTTCTTCATGTTTTCCCAAAGACTTTGTCAACTATAAAGCAACAGATGTAAGATGTCTAACTGAAAAGTTTCATTTTCTCAAGCCCTCTATCTCTAAGATTTTGTGTATTCCATGTGACTTGCTTGCTCCTCTGTGCTATTGTATAACCCTCAAAAAACCAGCTGTGCATTCTTCTTTTTATCACAAAACTATAAATGACATATAAACAAAACACTTTTAAGATAAACATTGCAATTCTTTTAGAACTAGATGGCTATTTATAAACATCTCTAACTTTTCATAAACAGTGGATCTCTTTAATTAGCAAAGTATTCTTGTATTATTCATTGCAAGCCTAAGTTTCCAACACCGGCCCCCTTCGTTAGGGGGTGGGGGAAGCTGCATACTTCATGAAAACACATTTGGAGTATTTCAAACCACAAACATAGATATTTATTTAAAGCAATGATATTTATTTATAGTGCTTGATTATTGTTCTTAATTACTATTATGAGGACCTACGAAAGTTAAAGGTAATAAAAATATTTTATATGGCCAAGAATGTGTTGTAAACTAGTTTACCAAGAGTTTATATGATCTCCCAAGAATCATGATATATCAGGCAATCTATACTATCCATCCAGGAAAGTAAGCGATAGCTTGTTTTAAAATACATAGCAAAGAGAAGAACCAAACAATATTTGACATTTTTCTTACTTAGAAAACTTTAGCCAACCTTAGTTCAGTAAGTTTTTAACTATCAAGAGATATGCTTAACCTTAAAATATTTCTTAAAATATTTTTCTTTTAAAACTTAAGAACATTGTTACAGATATGATTGACTGGTTTATAAAAGCATTTATACACTGGTATTCTAAATTCAGGTTACTCATCTGTTTTCCCTCAGTGATGCAATCATCAAAGAATGAAGACGAGAAGCAACTAATTTTAACTTTCTGAAGGCAGAATACTTCCTGCTAAAGTCTTTGAACTTTCTAACCCAGCAGACAGAATGAGGTCTGAGGTTTGCATTTTCCATTTCAAGAGTGTCAGTTATATCATCAGGTCTATCAAGTAGCATAGGATTACAAGATAGAGCATTTAGAGACAAATTTGTATCTTTAAAGGTTGCAGTCCCAACAGAGTGCTAATCCCATTACCTAAGGAAAGGTTTGAGGCTGACTCTCTAAATGGATTGTAAAAGGTAGGAAATCTCTGCTGCATCTCAAATATGTTCTCCAGAAAGAGTACTAACAGCTAGCTCAGAGTGCCCTCAAATGCTTTTACCTCTCAAATTTTCAGAATTCTACCTGTGTTACATATACTTACAAGATCCTCTTGTTGCATATTAAGCCTCTCAATAATACAATTCATAATTAACTTATTAACTGTGGAATACTATTTTTTTTCAATTGTTCATAGTGGAAGGAAGAAGCACTGTAATCCCTAAGGCACACAGTTTGAATCCACCAACAGCTCCATGGGAAAAGAATGGGCAATCTCCTCCCGTGAGATTAACTTTTTTTGAGAACCAGCTGGAGGCTCAACTATGGGTTGGTTCCAACTAGTGGTGCACAACAACAGCTAATTACAGTTTAAGTAGAAACATTTTGATAAAGGGTTGCTATGAGTCAAAATCAACTCAGCTCAGTGGGTTATGGAAAACTATAAGCAGCTCTAGTTGCACAATGATTTACAGTTGCTAAAAAAATTAGGTTCTTAATGCTCTGGTGTTCTAGTGGCAAGAAGCTGCACTGTAATCCCTGAGGCAGGAGGTTCAAATCTACGCTGCTCTGTGGAAGAAGGATGGGCAATCTTCTCCCAAGTGATTCAATGCCTCTGAAAACCCACCAGAGGGTCAGGTATGGGTTGGTTCCAACTCAACAGAAAACAGCAACAACATTTGCTCTACAGGCAAAATAATGGCCAGTCTCCTGCCATTCAATTTACTGCCTCTGAAAATTAGCAGGAGGGTTGGTTCTGACGCAACAGAACGTAACAACAACAATCAAAACTCAGGGAACTCTGGTGGTTTAATGGTAAGAAATTGTGCTGTCAACCCAAAGGCCTGTGGTTCAAATTCACCAGGTGTGTCTCTGGAGAAAGATGGTCATCTCCTCTCCTGCAACCTACAGCCTCTCAAAACCCACTGGAGGATCAGTTATGTGTCAGTTACAACTCAACAACACATAACAACAAAACAATAGCACAATCAAAAAGTCAGTAGATCAAACTCAAACAGAGATTCTGAGGAAAACCAATCTAGCATTCTACTTCCATAAAGGTTACAGCCAAGGAAACACCAAGAGGTAGTTTCACATGGAGTTGCTGTAAGATATGGTGATTTGATGTCATATAGCAACAATAATACCAAAACTATTAAACAATGGAAATTCATTTACTGCCATCAATTCTAACTCACAGTGATCCTACATTGAGTTTCCAAGGCTGTGAATATTTAATTGGTTTTCATTCAGTCACGAATATGCATTTGTTTTTTAACAACAATTTCAATTGTATAATGTCATTATTTACAATATTCTAATAAACCTGGGTGTACTTTCTTTCCTTCATCTTAATCTTCCCCTTAATCATAAACTAATCTCTCTGTTCACTCTCTTTCCTCTCCTGACCCTGTCTGTCAACCGTCTGCAGTCGTTTCTTATCTGAGGGTAAACCTCCTCTTATTCTCTTTGTCCCGTTCTTTCCTTTTCCCTGAATTCAATCATTTATGCATACTTTTTTAAATTATTCATTTCAGTAATATAGTGTCTGTTCATCCACTTATTTCAGGTTGATGTTCCCCTTCCCCTAGTTCATTACAGTGGTTACTGTCTATCCATTCTTTCCCTACTCTACTTAACTTCCCTCATAAATTTCTTATTTTTATAACAGTGGTCTTATATAGTATTTTTCCTCATGTGACTGAGTTATTTCACTCGGCATAATGGCTGTCAATTTTCTGAGGGAGGAGACTGCTCATCTTTTTTCCTCTAAGGAACTGATGGATTTGAACTGCTGACCTTTTAGTGAGCTGCCCTCTCTAGATACTCATTCTTCCTCAAGTACTTTATGTTGGAAAACTGGAAAAAAAAAAAAACCACAAAAACCAAACATCGAGAGAAGGACATTATCTGTTTAGGGAGAAAATATATCACTCTACAATTACTTGAACTTTAAAGTTATACTACTTTTTCTGAAAACATGTTTGTTGTTATTGTTGTTGTTGTTGTTGTTAGGTGCCATCAAGTCAAGTACAACTCACAGCAACCCTATGAACAAAATATCTGAACCCTGTTCTAACATGTGGCATCCTCACACGTCCTGACACACAAGAGCCCATTTCAGCAGAAAATATGTATAGAGTAACACATTTTCAAACCGAAATAACTACTTCTTGGAACAAATTTTAAGCAAAGTAAAAATTATTGTATCACATAAAGTCTCCAGATAATTAAAATATTTGTAGAGGTTTAGTAAATATCATAATAGTGGCAAAACCAACTATACTTTGCTGAGCCCTATTCTACAACAATCAGTATGAAAACACAATACTCATGTCCATTTTACATGAAAAATCTAAAGTTTATTGTGTTAAGAAATGCTTTAACTGTAAAAAGAAACAGAATATATCGTCTGTTACTCCCAGTGAAACTGAGGATCAAAATGGCTCCATGACTTATCCAAACTCATCCAGCTCATATTCAAATAACTTTGCACCAAATGCTTGAACATACCTTGCAAACATCAAAATCTGGTATTTGGTATTTTATTTCATATCATACACATATAAATAGTACATGGTAGAGATCATAATAAGACTATCTTTCATTTTCTTCTAAGCTTACTTTGAACTATCAAGAATATACTTGATTTAGATAATATTTCATTTCTCACTCAAAGCTTAGCTCTAAAACTGGCAATACTGAAGTAAAAAGCTGTATTTTACAATCTAAAATCATCTGTACCAAGGGAGGGAGACTCACTCTCAAAGTTTTCTTCTCAGAATGTCAACAAGCAAAGGTTTGACTTTTAAAATAAAACTGTTAACCATTTGATTCTTATTTTAAAATGGCTAAGATTGTTCTAACACCTCCAGCTGTTACTTGACACCTGGAGGGCTAACAAGCTCCTTATTACAGGACAGGAGCATGCAGGAGAACCACAGAGCATCAGTGCTCAGGCAGGAAAGATGCATCCTTTTCAGCTGCAGAATCTCTTAGATTTCAGACACTAGTATCAGCACCAGCTTCTGTCTGTTTTAGCATTCTATTTTCTACATCTAACAAGTTCTCTTGATGTCTAACTGGGCATCTAAACATAATTAAGTGGTTATATTTAGCAACAACTAGATAAAACTTGAATTGTAGCATAAATTTTTATCTAATAGTTTTAGCTCAAGAAAATCCACTCTTTCTATGCAGGTTTCAGAGCTGCTGTACATAAGGTCACTATGGGTGTCACAGACAACTCAACAGCACATAACAACAACAATAACACAGAAGAAAGACACGTACCCCTTACAGAAGTACCCAATTGATTCAATATTGGTTTCTTTACCACTTGGAATGTGTGTCTTGTCCCATACCTTTCCCATTACACCAGCATCCCCTTCCACTCCCGCCTACCCCATCCAGCACTTAGCCAACCCTTGACTCAGGCCTCAATCTGAAGACTGTAGTATTCAATATGTATTAAAGGTCAAAATAAAAAAGAAAAAGATTCTTACCACTGGGCCAACTGGAAGTGCCATGATAGAGGGAGAATAGATTGAGGTTGTTAATTTGGCTCCACAATAAACACTCTTAACATCAGCAGTCAGGAACTCAAAAGACAATTTGCAATGGGGAAGTCGGCTGTCAGGAACCTCTCCAAAGTCCTAAAGAGTAAAGAGTAATAATGTCAGTCTAGGAACTAAGGTGCACTTGTTCCACACCATGGTCTTCACAATTTCTTGCTATGCATCAAAGAACTGGTCAGTGACTAAGGATGACAGAAGAATCAATGCCTTTGAGTTACAGAGCTGGCTAAGAGTACTGAACAAACCATGGTCTGCCAAGAGGACAAACAAGTCTGTCTTAGGGTGAAACCAAGTTTCTCCTTGCAGGCAAAAATTCTGAAGCTGCCTTTCACATACTTTGAGCACGTGATCAAGAGGGACCAGTCCTTAGAAGAAGACATCATGCTTGGAAGGTTGGAGAGACAATGTAGGAGAGGAAGAAGCAGCCAGATGAGATGGATTAGCACAGAAACCAGGGTAATGGGGATTGGTGTGTCAGAAGCAGTGAGACTCGTTCACGATAGGACAGGCTTCAGAGCTATTGTACATAGGGTTGCTATGATTTGAGGGTGACTCAATGGCACATAACAACAATAAAATAGAAGAAAAGGGTGGGAGGGGAAACCAACAAAAACAAAAGGTAAAAAAGAGTTAATGTAGTACACTTATTTTAAAAATGTTTTAAATGTTCAACAAAAGTTTTTAACAAAGGAAAGAAACTACAGGTTGATAGAATGTTTTAGTAATTAATATATGCCCAACTCTCACTTAGTGACATAATCATGGCTATAGGTTCCAAAGAAGCATGTAAAATAGGTATTATGCTTTACTTAAGGGCCAGTCTCATCTTTCAGTGCCAATGTCCTGTGCCTCTGCTGGCTCACTTCCTAGAAGGCAGTTCTGGATCTTTCCACGAGCAGGTGGCACCTCATCACCCTTTCTCCACTGCCAATAAGTCTGTGAGGTTTAGAAGATAGTGGTTTAGGTGTTGTTCTTGCCCATTGTCTCCCATACACTAGGTGGGGATCCCATTCATCATCTTCCTACGCTTGTCCTGCAGCCTCGTGCACCTCTTCCCTCTCTCTTTCAGCCTATCGTCCCACACCCCACAAGCGCTCTAGCACCTTTGAACTATCACCTAGCCTCTTCCTGCCTGAATGATCTCATAATGTTCTAAGACTGCCCCAAATTCTTCCAGTTCAAGATGTCATTAATGCAAATAGAAGAAGGCTAGCTGCCACGTCACCACATTCTTTTCATTTCTCAAGTGACCTAGTCATTTTCAAACTTCTAACTTACTATTCAAGGTGATCTGAAATGGGTATGCTGGGTCCATAAGAAGAAGCCAGAACCATTATTTCAAAAATTTCCAAAATGCAAAATGTTGAATAATGAGATAGTTGACAAGCATAAAGTATATGTACATGACTATAGAGTTTACTATCTAGAATAAGTCTAGGAATCTTAAAACAAAAATATACAACCCAGTCAAAAATCAGCAAACAGTTAGAATACATAGTTCACCAAAGGAAAAAATATAAATAACCAGAAAGCTCATGAAACGATTAATTTTCCATCCATCACGGTAAAGAGATTGACACTTTCACCAACTTCATCTTACTTAGATCCACAATTAACACCTTTGGTACCAACAGTCAGGAAATAAGGAGATGCATTTGCAGAGGGAAGGCATGAAGTTAGGGACCTCTCCAAACTATTGAGGAGTAATGATGTCATTTGAGTTCTAAGGTGGTACATCTGATTCAACCATTGCCTTTCCAATCACTATGCATCTGAGAGCTGGACAATGAATAAGGATGACATAAGAATAGTTGTTTTTGAGCTATGGTTTTGGAGAAGAGTACCGAACATCCCATGGACAGTCAAAAGAACAAAAGAACCCCCTTGGAGAAGGTGCAGCCAGAGTGCTCTTTGGAGGCAGAAATGATGAGGCTTCACCTCACATATTTTGGGCATGTTGCTAGGAGGGGCTATTCCTTGAAGGATGCTTAGAAGGGTGGAGGGTCCTCCATGCTCACATACCTCTTTCTACTAATCTCAACGCCTATTTTATTGCTTTCCTGGGTCCAAAATCCAATGGGGTAGCTCACAGATTGCAAAAACCCAGATTGTGGAAGCCAAAAGGTTATAATCAGGTTAGCTAAATATAGTCAGGATGGCTTCTGAAATATGCTCACAAGCACCTCAGCCTTGAATCTCAGGGCTTTAGGCCACTGTGACAAATTTCTAAGTCCTGTGAATTATAGGACCCTTTCCCCAGCTGTCCAACAAAATTGGGCAAAGGCTCTTAACTCGAGTTTCAATGGTGTGGCTGTCCCAAAGTCCCATCTCACTTAGGTCTCTGATGCTCCATCTCATGCCAGGTCTCTGGTTTTCCATTGTGGCTGCTATAACTGTTGCCTGCTCTTTTCCTGGTAGTGCAGTTTCTTTCCTTCTGCTGCTGGATGGATAAGCTAACATACTCTATACACATATTCCTGCCCATCAATACGGCAAAGTCAAGTTTAATGGTTAGAAAGCCAAATTGAAAGAAAAACTACACAACATACACACACCAACACAATGGACTATTAATTAGTCAAAAAAGGAAACAATTTCTTGACGCATGCTATAATATGGCTGAAAACTAGAAACACTGTGCTGCTGGACTTAAGTCAATTACAAAAAATTCCAAATATTATATGATCCCACTCAAATGACATAGTTAGAATAAGCAAATATAACTTAAGAGTTCTAACAATAAATATAACTTAAGAGTTCTAACAATACAATGGTTAAGCACTCAGCTATTAACCCAAATATAGGTAGTTGAAACCCAACAGGAACACTTCAGGAAAAAAGGAATGGTGATCTGCTCCTGTAAAAATTATAGCTTAAGTAGTCCTAAAAGGCAGTCTGCCCTATTCTAAGAGGTCCTTGTAAGTCAGAATCAACTCAACATCTCAGAACAATCGGCAAATATATGCAAACCAGTTTATTAGTGGTAACCAGGCACAAGGGGAAACAGAAAGAGGAGTGATTGTTTAGGAAGCACTGAATTATGGTTTATGGTGATGGAAATTTGGCAAAAGGTATTGTTTATGGTTGTACAACAAGATTATCATAATTGATGTCACTAAATTGAAAGAGCCTGGGTAGCATATTAGTTAAGCACTTAGATATCAACTAAAATGTCAACAGTTAGAATCCATGAGCCACTCCATGAGAAAAAGATGTGGCAGCCACAGAAAGATTTATAAATTAAAAAATCCTCCGAGGCAGTTCTACTCTGTACAAGTGAACATGTGAAATTGGGGGAATATTTTAACAACAATAAAAAACTTACTTCAAAAAAGAGTTTATGAATTGAGTGGTTGCTTTCCACTTTCATAAAACTAATTAGGGAAGGTCTATACCATCAATACTTAAAATTACTTCAAAACTTCTTAGTCTTTTTTACTGAAACTAATTTTTAGCAAATAATAAAAAACTGAAATGCACTACCACTGAGTTAATCTTGACTGAAATTTACCATATGTTGGGATTCCTAGGTTATAAATACTAAATGGAGAAAATTGTCCAAGTTTTTCTTTAAGAGCCATTGACAGATTTGAACTGCCAACCTTATGATTATCAGTGTAATATACCATGCACTATGCCACTAGTTATTGTGGTTATGCGCCGTCGAGTTGCTTGCGACCCTATGTACAACAGCCCTAAACCCTACTCTGTCCTGTGCCAATCGGACTGCCTCTGACACACCCATCCTGATTACCCCAGTCACTGAATCAATCCACCTCATAGAGGGTCTTCCCCTCTTGCACCATGCCTTCACCCTCCGAAGCATGATGCCCCTCTCCAAGGGCCTGTCCCTCCTTACAACATGTCCAAAGTATGTCAGACAAAGCCCCAGAATGCATGCCTCCAAGGAGCAGCCTGCTTTAACCCTCTCCAAGTTGAATCTGTTTGTTTTCTTGGCAGTCCATGGTACATTCAGTTCTCTACTCCAGCACCACAGTTCAAAGGCATCAATTCTCCTTCTATCCTCCTTAATCATTGTCCAACTCTCTGATGCATAACAAATAATTACAAAGACCATAGCCTGTATCAGACGCACCTTAGTCTCAAGAGTGACACCACTGCTCTTCAGTACCCTGGAGAGGTCCCTAACAGCAGTCTTTCTCATCATAATATGCTTTTTTAATTTCCTAGCTACTGGAGCCAAGAGTGTTGACTGTGCAGCCAAGCAGACTAAAGTTGTTAACAATCTCAATCTCTTCACCCTCCATCCTGATGCTGCCAATTGGTCCAGTGATGAGAATCTTTGTCTTCTTGACATTGAGCCTCAATCCATTCTGGAGGCTGCAGTCCTTGACCCTCTGCAGCAAGCATTTCAGGTCCTCCTCAGTTTCAGCAATCAGGGTTGTGTCATCTGCATCATGCAGATGGTTAATAGATCTTCCACCAATCCTGACACCACACTTCTCCTCACAGAGCCCAGCCTCCTGGATAATCTGTTCTGCATACAGGCTAAAAAGGTATGGGGATAGGACACATCCCTGGCTTAAACCTTTCCCAATTTTGAAGAATTTAATGAAATAACATATGAGCAAGAGCCTATTGTGATGAAGGAAGGAGTTCAAGCTGCTTTGAAGGAAATAGCAAAAAATAAGGCCACAGGAAAAGATGGTATACCAATTGACATATTTCAGCTAACAGATGTTTCCCTGGATGTGTTCACCAAGTTGTGCCAAGAAATCTGGAGAACAACCACTTGGCCAACTGACTGGAAGAGATCTATATTTGTTTCCATTCCAAAGAAAGGTGACCCAACAGAGTGTGGAAACTATAGAACAATCTCATTGATTTCACATGCAAGCAAGATACTGAAGATTATCCATAAACGACTGGAACAGCACATCAGCAGAGAACTGCCAGAAGTCCAGGCTGGATTTAGAAGGGGTTGTGATACTAGGAATATTGTAGCTGATGTTAGATGGATTTTAGCTCAAAGCAGGGAATACCAGAAGAATGTGTATCTGTGTTTCATTGATTATATGCTACTAGAGTTCATATCAATAGAAATTTTTTTAAAAAATTCACAAATAGAGTTGGTATGGAAAACAGAAAATAAAAGCATGGGGGCGGGGGAAATGTCAAAGTAAGCTAAGTAAAAGAAAAAGTAACCATATGCTAACGATCACAGTTAAACACAGTACCAATCAATTATACACAACTCTTTCATCATTATCAGATTTACTGTGAAGTTTAGGGAAAATATTTAAAGAAAAGAAAGCATAAGGATCCTGCCCTAGTAACCACTGCAGAATGAAAACTATACAGAGAGTGATCCAAATATACAATGTAGTTACCAAGTTTTAACTATTTCGTTATGAACTCTATTATAGGTTTCTTGAAATAGCATATCAATAAACAGTATAGACTTGGAAATATTTCTAGAACCTTACCATGAAATTTATACCTAGTGTCATGCTATTTTATGAATACTCATATCTCTATCTTCTTAAATATTTATGAATAATATAATCTTTAACTCGACAGCATTTTTCTTGGCAAAGCTCTTCTTCCAGATGCAGCATTAAGTCTGGTCTTGAATTAAGGATCAAGTAGCAGCCTTCATGCTGCTTCTCCAAACCATCTGTTAGTTTGGGGGGTTTTTAATAAACCAAATGCTATATAGTAATGTTTCAATTTCTAATGTTCCTGATCACAATAAAAAATAATTTAAATTATATCAATGACTAATTACTTATAAGAAAAATGTTAGATAATGAATCAAAAGTTTCAGTCATTTCTCCCTGCCCAGAGATGGAGGCGAACTTGCCCATTTTTACTTTTTTATCATCAATTTGATATACAGTTGGTTAACCTTCTGTGATTTGATTATTACAAGATTGGCCACAGCTTTGAATAGCCTTTAAGAGAACAGCTCTAATAGAAGTCCTATGAGTGGGGATGCTAAAGATTATTACTGAACTTAAACACCAGACCACTGGTGTTGAGAGCATGACTCTGGGACAGTAATTTTCCAGTTTTTATTTCCATGCTCATTCTTCTGGGGGGTAAGAGGAGACACAGAAAAGAGAGGATCCATAACTGTAATTCCTGATCAATTACTCTACGACTACTTGATTTTCATTGCTCACCCTGATTACAGCTTGACATCTGTTCTAGTGTTTCTTCCAGGAATCAAGTCACAAAGGCAGGGAAGCCTGAATCATCCAGCTGTTCAGTCTTTCATGTCTAATTATTCCCCATATCTAAGGTCTATGTGATTATTCCACACTTAAAATGAACCAAATCAAAGAGAGAAAAAATTATAAATTTTCATTTTAAAAAAATAGGACTAGGATCTAATTCCTGTTTCCGGTTACCAAGGATTACAGAACCTTGCAACCTTATTTCAAGTCTGTTACTAAACAAACAACAGGATTTTAATCTGATCTGTAACATCTCAGATTCTGAAAACTCTGCCTTGGTGGTAAATTTAGAAATATGAATAATCTTATTATGAAGCAGTTATGTTTTTCCTGTTAAGACTCCCTTATTTATCTTGCTTATGATGCTACAGCTTTCATTCATATTTTCCTATCCTCACCAAGGTATTCCATTTTACAGAGGAAATTAAGAAATTTCTTTGTTCTCAATATTATTTAGTTCTATAACAGTAACCATTGTAAGTCTCCATTTGGAAGTTATAATTATGTATTATTCAGAAATATGGAAGAATAGTTCTATCCGGATGGGTAAAGGCCCTTCAATTTGGACTTCAACATTATTCTCAAATTAAATTACACATGCAGCCAGTGTATTTTGTGAATATGTTAAAAAGGGTTTAGAGCAAGTTAAATGTGAACATTTACAATGTGTCACAATGTTTATAACTTGATTTTAAAATTCAGGTTTTAGTTAATCCAAGAGCTTTAAGAAACAGAGGTGGTACTGAACATTCTACTTTTCAGAGGCCTTGGGTTAATAATGTCCATTTGAGATTCATTAGTTTAGGAATGGCAATTTATTTTGGCATCAAACTGAACTATATTACAAAGAATCAACAATTTATAAATTTAAAAGTATCTCAGAAAAAATGTTTATTTTCCCTAAAAAAAGGTTTACATACAGAGTAATTCTTTGATGCTTTACCAAAAATAGGCAGGAGAGTAAAAATTAATAAACATATTAATTAGCTAACAGGAAAGACAATATGAAATATAGAGTTGATCAGGCTTTGTAATTAATTTTATTAATCAATTGTAATTAATGTTTTAAAATAAACTGTGTATAATTGAATGTAAATCCAGTATGATTTGCAACCTTTAAGTCAACTTAAAAAAGTAATTCTTTTTTATAAACCTTTCTAATCACACCTTACTATTCTCATAACCTCAAATATTGATAATACCCTTCCTCTATTTCTGCTCAATCAAACCTCTTAAAGCATACATCCTAGGAGATATTAAAACTAACTCTAACTAAACTCCTTTGAACGTTTGATGTTAGACTTCTGGCAATCCTGTCAAACGAGGCTAGAAAGTAAGTGTGAGTGGGTGTGTGTGTGTGAGAGAGAGAGAGAGAGAAGTGTCACAGAGTCCTAGATGACTCATAGCAACCCGAAGTCTTGAACACAACACTTTCCTCTTTAATCCAAGTTCACAGAGTTTCTGGAAGCAAGCTTTTTTTGAAAGTGGATGCCACTCCTACTTCCAAGCCTGTTTTATTCAGGTGATCCACAAGGCCAAATCCAATCAGCTCATATCCTGCTGTGAGCAGCAGCCACACCCTAGTCTCAACCTCAAACAAGAAAACACACCTTTGCAGAATCCAGTCCTTCTACTCATCTTCCCATCCTGCAAAATAGCCCCAGACTGGCAGCCAAAAGTCTTTTTAAATATGAGGCCAAATCCAATCAGCCCACACCCTGTTACAAGGAGCAGCCACACCCTAGTCTCTAAACCAAACGAGAAAGCTGAATCTCAATTCTCTCCCATCTTCACCTGCTTGAGCAAATGAGTGTCAGTACATGTTGCCTTTGAGCTGTGTTGCTGGAGAAGAGCGCTGAACATGGACAGCCAAGGGAACAAACAGATATATCTTGGAGAGGGTGCAGCCAGAGTTCTCTTTGGAGGCAAGAATGATGAGGCTTTGCATAACATACTCTGGTCATACTGGTAGAAGGTGCTATTATTCCTTGGAGAAGGACATAATTCTGGGACGAATGGAGGATCAGTGAAGGAGAAGATTACCCTCAACCAGGTGGAATGATATGTGACTGCTGCAACGGACTCTTGTATGTCAGGAAGTGTGAGGATAGTGCAGGATAGAACAGAGTTCAGATCTTTTGTTCATAGAGTCATTATGGGTGTGACTCAACTCAATGCCACCTAAAAACAACATCATTGTCAGCTGGAAAATGAAAACTTCTATGAAGGTCTTGAATTAGAGCTCAGTCATATTCTGAATCTATGCCCTTAGCTCACATCACTTTTATTTGTTAGACTCTGATTTCTGATGTCTATATTTCTTCCTGTAAAGATTTACAGCTTCAGAGACTTTATAAAGGGTCACTATGAGTCAGAAGCAGCTCAATAGCAATGAAATTTTTCTGTAATAATTCTACTTCCTGTTCTTGACTCTCAAAGGTCATCTGTGCATTTTGGATTTAGGAGATAAGAAATTTCAACACTTCAAGTAAGTCTTCCCCCTTTAGAAGACTAAAGAGGGGAAAGAAACAAAAACAACCAATTATTAACCAGCAAGGCCCAGAGTACATGCAAACTGGCAAAAATCTTGATTAATTTAATTTATTTGATACTTGTTGAGTAGAAAGAGAAGAACACACAAGCAGGGAAGTTCATGCTGCTCTCTATATATCATGCTTATGTTTTCTAAAGCTCTCTGGTAGCCTAACGGGTAAAGCATTGTATTGCCAACCCAAAGGCAAGTGGTTCAAATCCATCAGCTGCTCCTCTTCCTATGGTAGAAATGTCTCTGAAAATTCCCTGAGGGCTTAGTTATGACAAGAAGATGCCTAACTAAAACTGTTACTCCTCTTATCCCCTCTCCCGGAAAAAAATAAAAACAAAGAAAACTATAAAGAAATTATCTAAGAGTCACTAATACATCATCTCTCTTTTTAAAAAGGTTGAATAATAAATGGTTAAACAAAAAAAACCAGAAAGCATGCTGAAACACAATAAATAGCAATATAAACTCAAGTGTTCTATTAACTAATGTTTACTGATGGTTAACTGTGGGCCAAAAACTGTCTAGGCATGTAAGTCATTAACAGTTATGGCCAGATTTGAAAAAGAAAAACAAATAAGAATGATTATTTAAAGAAAGAACAGCAGTTACCCACCTCCCAAAAAATGAGTGATGCAAATTATGGTTAAACAGTCTTTTTTTTTTTTTTTTTCTTTTCCCCCCAACCCCGGTTAAACAGTCTTTCAAAAAAGATATTATAAAACAAAAATAGTTACAGGAAGCAAAACAATAATTTGGCATTAAAAAAGGTGGGGGCGCTCTCTCAGGTTGAAGTCAGGTTGAATGATTCACATGCTTGACTGCTAACTGGAAGGTTGGAGATGTAAGTCCATCAAGAGGCACATTTGAAGAAAAGTCCGAAAATATATTTCAAAACAATAAAGTATGCCCTAGTTAGACATAGTTTGTGTCACCATGAGTCAGAATATATTGAACAGCAACTAGCATGTTATCTTTGACCCATTTAATGACATTTTCATCCCCCTCCTTCATGAGCAGTATCTCTCTTAAACCCTTAGTTTATAGTTTGTATTTCAGTCCTGTCTCCATACCTTTTCAACCTGTATGCAGAGCAGATTATCTGAGAGGCGGGGCTCTATGAGGAGAGGCTTGGTGTTAGGATTGGTGGACGATCTATCAACAATCTGCGTTATGCAGATGACACAACCTTGCTCGCTGAAACTGAGGAGGACCTCATGCACTTACTGCAGAGGGTCAAGGACTGCAGCCTTCAATATGGACTGAGGCTCAATGTCAAGAAGACAAAAATTCTCATCACTGGACCAATCGGTAGCATCAGGATGGACGGTGAAGAGATTGAGATTGTTCACAGCTTCAGTTTGCTCGGCTCCAACGGTCAACACTCTTGGCACCAGTAGCCAGGATATAAAAAAATGTATTCTGATGGGAAAGTCTGCGGTTAGGGACCTCTCCAAAATACTGAGGAGCAACAGTGTCTCTCTGGAGACTAAGATCTGCCTGATACAGGCCATGGTTTTTGCAATCACTTGTTATGCATCAGAGAGTTGGACAATGACTAGGGAGGATAGAAGGAGAATTGACGCCTTTGAGCTGTGGTGCTGGAGAAGAGTATTGAATGTACCATGGACTGCCAAGAAAACAAACAGATTCATCGTAGAGAGGATTAAACCAGGCTGCTCCTCGGAGGCAAGGATTCTGGGGCTTCGTCTGACATACTTTGAACATGTTGTAAGGAGAGACAGGTCTTTGGAGAGGGACATCATGCTAGGTAGAGTGGAGGGACAGCGCAGGAGGAGAAGACCCTCTATGAGATGGATTGATTCAGTGACTGGGGTATTCGGGATGGGTTTGTCAGAGGCAATGAGATTGACACAGGATAGAGCACGGTTTAGGGCTGTTGTACATAGGGTCGCTATGAGTCGCAAACGACTCGACGGCACATAACAACAACAAAATTTCAGTCATTTGGTATCCCTATGTTGATTTGGCTTAAAAATTTCAGCATTATTTTTATTTTTTGGAGACTTTTTTATTGAATTTAAAAGTACAAGGAAACATTCACATATCAAATGAACAATTCAATGAGCTTTGATAAATTATACACTCATGAAACCATCACATCAGCAAGTAACTACACTTCCAGTCAATTCTTACCCCACAGGTTACCTTTATTCTATTTTTTAAACCATATATTAGTTGTTTTGTTTTAGGTGTGTGTGTGTGTGTGTGTGTGTGTGTGTGTGTGTGTGTGTGTGTGTGTGTATGTACCATCAAATCAGATCTGACTGGTACAGGAGGGGATTATCCCTCCTTATCCAGCAGAGCATCTGGTGGATTCGAACCTCACACCTGTGGGATTGCAGTGCAGCTTCTTGCCACTAGGCCACCAGTTGTTGTTGTTGTTATTTGCCGTCAAGTCGTTTGCGACTCATAGCGATCCTGTGTACAACAGCCCTAAACCCTGCTCTATCCTGTGCCAATCGCACTGCCTCTGACACACCCATCCTGATTACCCGAGTCACTGAATCAATCCATCTCATAGAGGGCCTTCCCCTCTTGCACCGTCCCTCCACCCTCCCAAGCATGATGCCCCTCTCCAAGGACCTGTCCCTCCTTGCAACATGCCCAAAGTATGTCAGACAAAGCCCCAGAATCCTTGCCTCCTCCTTGATCATTGTCCTACTCTCTGATGCATAACAAGTGACTGCAAAGACCATGGCCTGTATCAGACGCACCTTAAGTCTCCAGAGAGACACCGTTGCTCTAGAGTACTTTAGAGAGGTCCCTAACAGCAGATTTTCCCATCACAATACGTTTTTTCATTTCCTGACTGCTGGTGCCAAGAATGTTGACCGTGGAGCCGAGCAAACTGAAGCTATGAACAATCTCAATCTCTTTGCCATCCCTTAAAACCATATATTAGTTGTTAACCTGCATCAAATTTTTACACACATTTTTCCTGTCTCTTTAGCTAGATATAAGTCCTTGCCATCACGAAGTGCTTTCAGAGCTGCTAGAGAATCTATCACCTATAAGGAAACAAAGCACCAGAAAAAGTGAAAACAAAACAAAAACTGAGGCTGAAATAGAAATTTACACTCCTTCAAGTCAGTGCACTTTTCTTTAAAGGCACAAGATTGAGTTTTATTCTTTATATCTTAGACATAACCCGCTTGCTCAGAAAGGCCTTTTAAGTGGAGGAGGAGGAGAATCAGTGGAATAAAACATCTTTCCCATTGCCTCTTATTTGTCCATCAGCTTGGAATGAGCTGGAGGGATCCAGGTGGACAAGGCCCAGTAGGGGTGGAGTGTACTGAGGCAAAGGTGGCTATGTGCCAACCTGCTTGTTAATTTCTCATCTCATCTTTCCAGACTGCAATTTAACTTTCCTCTTTGCAGTTTAATTTCTCAATCCAAGACTCTTTTTTGGTACCTTGAAACTTATTAAAAGTTCTCTGTACCTTCAACAGGTATAATTCTGAGAGGAAGAAGTGATGAGGGAAGTCATTCATTCTTTATACTCAGAGCATTTCTATTAAGAGCTGAGTCTTTTAAAATGGCACTAAAATAATTGCTACAAAATTTTGAAGGCTTAGTGGTAAGGAATTCTGCTACCAATCCAGAGGTATGCAGTTCACTCAAACCCACCAGCTACTCTGAGGGAGTAGAATGGGCATTTTGTTTCCTTTTAATTTACTGCTTCTGAAAACCCTCTGTTCAGCTATGAGTCTACACAACAAACTAATGTGGAGCCAGTCTGCCAGGGGTTAAAAACGAATTCCTCTACTGACTTAACTGGATGATTTTAGGCAGTTTCTCCATTTGTAAGACAAGGCAATAATAATAATCCATTCCTTCTGGGTTATTGTTAGAAAGAAATAAGAAAATACTCAAAAAAACGTCTGGCACACAATAAACAGTAAATGTCAGATGCCATTAACCAAATGATCTGTGAAATCATGGGGCGGGGAGGTGAGTGTGTGTGTGTTTATATGTGTGTGTTTATACATATATATATATATACAGTCACAACAACACAGATATTTTTAAAAAACAAACTATATCAATAATTTCAACTCAAAATAAACCTGGCACAGAAAGAAGAAACTGGACAAGAAGACAATAACGTTATAGGAGAATTCAAGTTAATGGAGGTATATTTAGGTAATTAGATTCCCCCCAATTTAGGAATTCTCCCTTCTCTACATGTCCAAGGCACTTTTTCTTAGAGTGTTTCATTTTGTGTTTCATCTTATCTATAGTACTGAAATTATCCAGTCCATTCCTTGATAAATATGCTGACTCATCAAGATAATATTTATTATGTAAACTAAAAAAGCATCCTAAATGATTAAAGTTAAAGCTCTCCCTTCTCCCTTCCCACTCTCAAACCTTACCATTTAAAATCTAAGTTTTTATTGAGGTAACCATATATTCAAACAAACTGAGGAATTAATTGAAAAATAAAAGTTTTCCTGATAATAGAAAATCACACATTTCTATGCATTCATAATTATTTTGTTTCCCATTGATTCAACTCCAAAGTTCATCATATTTTTCCACTCCAACTGGCTTTAAAGATATAATAATGAGACTGGCTTTAAAAATATAATAATATTAAACACTTGGTAAAAGATCCCACAAGTCATTCTTGCCCTTTTATTATGCGTAGGTTTCCACTGGAACCATAAACAGGGGATGTGTTCCAAGGTTCTTCAGAATGTTTTTCAAGTAGATTCCTTTATTCTGGGTTCTAAATTTCTGTCACCAATAGTTTATTTTTTTTCTCCTTTATAGATTGCATAGAATGTTTTTCATCTTGTCAGTAAGTATTTATCTATTTGAATTGGGAATGAGGAGCGCTCAAAAAAGTTTTCTATTATTTAACTATATATAGATTTCAAGTTATTCTACAATGCACATATGTAATCTTCAAAAACTTAAAATATGGTTGCTTGAGAATCAATATACCATAGAACATGTTTGTGGGCAAAAATAACTGGGTTTATCCTTGCTAATAAAAAATTACATTCAGAGTTATCAGTTTTAAATGTATTTCGTTCTATACAACAATCAACTCACATTCATTTAATTTGCATCAATATTGGATGAACAGCCTCCTGATCCAGGTATAGGTTCCTCACGAGCACAATCAAGTGCTCTGGGATTACCACTCTTTTCAAAATCAGCCACAACTTGTCATGATCCACACAAACGCCTTTGCATAGTCAATAAAGCACGAATAGATATTCTTCTAGTAGTCCGTACTTTCAGCCAGGATCGACCTGACATAGCAATAATGTCCCTGGTGCCTCAGTCTTGTGCTGTCTAAGGCAAACTGACTTTTATTTTTGAGGGAAATACATGTTATGTCTCTTGTACTCTATGAAAATGTGCAGTTCTGGCATTTACACTGGATGGTTTTGCTATAGTAATTAAAACACAGATGGAGCTCATTTCTTTCCCAAGTGTTTGATTGGCAGATACTCTGTGATCAACACTCTTCTCTGCTGAACACATCAGCACCATCTGCCTTAAGATTGGTTGGGAGAGGGAGGTCGCAGTGGAATCTCCTGATCATCTCATAAGCTAGTTTTAAACTCTCAGTTTGAATAGAATACATTTCTCTTGCTGGAATTATCAATAACTTATAGAAGACAGCATGTAATATATGTTTTCGTGATGGTTGGCTTCTAACTTAATGAAATATTCATTAAAAATATTTTTTAAATCCGTTATTCCTTTTCTCTGATTAAAATATTTAGAGCATGACATGAAATCACTAAATCTTAAAAAGTTGAAGTTTCTAAATAGAGCTGATTGGACACTTTGTTTTCAGCTAGGTTTGTAGAGACAATTTCAGAGGACCATTACTTTTAAACCAAGAGAGCAAACATTAGATATGATTAAAACACTCTGGCATGTTGTCTCCTATTGCAACATTAAAATAATTTTAATGAGGGTAGTCATTGTCTAGCTCTGTGATGCATAGCAAGTAATTACAATGACTATGGCCTGTATCAGGTGCCCCTTTGTCTCCAGACTGACATCACTGCTCTGCAATACTTTGGAGAGGTCTCTGACAGCAGACTTTCCCAATGCAATTCATCTTTTAATTTCCTGGCTGCTGGTACCAAGAGTGTTGATTGTGGAGCCAAGCAAATTGAAACTATTTACAATCTCAATCTCTTCAACATCTATCATGAAACTGCCAATTGGCCTAGTGGTGAGAATCTTTGTTTTCTAGATGTTGGGCTTCAATTCATATTGAACCCTACAGTCCTTGACCTTTTACAGCAAGCGCTTCAGGTCCTCCTCAGTTTCAGCAAGCAAGGTTGTGTCATCTGTATACGGGAGATTGTTGATGAGTCTTCCTCCAATTTTGATGCGATATTTCTCCTCATAGAGCCCAGCCTCCCAAATAATCTCTACTGCATATAGATTGAAAAGGTATGGAAATAGGATACATCCCTGGTGTACACCCTTCCTGATTTTGAACCATGCAGTTTTACTTGTTCTGTTCTGACAACTGCCTCTTGGTCCAAGTACAGGTTTCGCATAAGCACAATCAAGTGGATAGCACATCTTAATTGAGACTTGTCACATCTGAGTGCCCAACCACCTCAAGTGGCTAAGTGGCTACTGTATTATAATAGTAGAATACTAGAGTGGAGCTGCGGCAAGAAACAATGGAAGAGGTTTAGGACTGGCACAAGGGATATGATAAGGAATTTTAGACTTATATAAAAATATTTGTTGTCTAGAGCTCAGGTATGTAGATCAGATCAAAATGTTAATTTGAAAACTGTTAGTATGCAAGCAGAATCTAAAGCCATGAGGAATAAGATCATGAAAAAGATCAATAGAAAAGAAAGCAGACTCAAAACTTAAACACTAGATACTCTGCTAAAGTCAGAAAGATGACAAAGATGAAAAGCCAGCAATGAGGCTAAGAAGAATAGCAAGCCAGTTTGATGGAAGATCTGAAAATAAGAAGAATGTGGTATTTGTAAAAATGAAAAATGAACATGTGTGTCAAGTGACGATGAAAGGTCAAGCCAGAGGAAAAGGCTTTTGGCTGCCAGTCTGGGCATATTTCCAGGATGGGAAGTTGAGTGGAACAGCTGGATTCTGCAAAGGTATGTTTCCTGGTTTGGTGTTGAGACTGGGTAGTGTGTGGCTCTTGCTCACAATAAGGTGCGAGCTGATCTGATTTGGCCTCGTCTTTAAAAAGGTTTTTGGACTCTCAGGCCTACAGTCCTTGGACCTAGTTTTTGTGATCTCCAGAATATGCTGTGAAACAGGAGTGGCATCCATTTCCAAGAAAAAGCTTGCCTCTGGAAACTCTATGAACTTCGAGAAAAGATGAAAGTTTTGCATTCAAGATTTTCATTCATAGGGTCACTATGGGTTGTCTACAACTCTACAGTATTTAACAACAACAACGACATGCCAATGTATTATTATAAAAGTCACTTGGGATCTTGGCACAGCCATCTTAGTGAAGCAATGAGTTGAAAAAGAAGGGAGATCAAGGAAGAACTGAAGACAATCTGAATGGAATATTTAGCAGTTTTGTTGTGAAAAAGAGTAAAGAAATGTGAGTATTTGTATCAGTATAGTTTTAAATCCCTTACGTACTTGTCTTCTCTCTCCTACTGTAATTCAAGAGGGAGCTCTGGTGGTCTAGGAAAGAAGCTGGGCTGCAATCCTAAAGGCACATACTTTGAATGCATCAGCTGCTTCATGGAGGAAGGATGGGCAAACTTCTCTGCAATGTACTGTCTCCAAAAACCCACTAAAGGGTCAGCCACAGATCAGATGCCTTCATTACCTGACTCCAGTGTGGTTTTGTGATAAAAAAAATTAAAACTATATGTCTAGCAGTAGTAAAGTTAAACAGCCTAATAGACTAACGACTGAAGTAGATTACTGAATTAACATTACAGTTAATTCATGATTCAAATCAATAGAATAAAATGTCAACTCAAGGTAAACACCTCTGAAAAAAATAACTACAATCCAATAATTGCTGGCTGTCAAAAAACTTAAGTATAAATTTCAAGATGACTCAGTAAAACCAAAAATGATTTTTTTTCTTCTTGCCAGCCCTCAAGTTTAAAAACCACTGAACCCTACAATTTGTTGGCATTACTGAAAGGTGAAAACATCCTAAATATTAAAACTTTAAAGCAGATAACCAGTGAGATGTCTACTATGACACAAAAGACCATAGACTGTAAACTAAATCAATATAGAGATTGCTGCAGTGAAAAACACACTGACTAGAAAAATCAATCATTCTTTCAACTTTCAACATTTTACCATGTCTGGACAAATTTCAGACTACTATTTTTTCAAACTTAAAGTGAAATTTCTCATAGCATTACAATATTAAGAAGTAGACTGTGTTAGTATAAGACATATTCCAAGTATAAGACTTTAATTCCCTTATGACTTAAGGGGCATATAATTCCTACCTCACATTTTGTGCCTCTTAAGGTTAAGTGAAAATTATTATATCACTTTTAGGGCATGCACTCATATGGTGAGGGCCTGTATAACTACATGAATCTGAAGAATCTGTAATAACAGACCACAGCTCGCTAATCCCAGCAGCAGAAACTCCCTGGGATACAGATGTCCTCCTAATTGAATAAAAAATTTATATGACAATATTTTTTCCATTTCATTAAAAACCTCTTCCATTAGTAAAATCAGAGTTTCATTTAAAAATTCAAAGCATAAAATAATTTGGGCTTGAAATGGTTCTATTTTTATTTAGAAAACACAAGTTATTACTAAATACAGAGATTGGTTATACATGGCCATAAAATTGGCAGGATTAGGAAACAGCTGAATAGGCATTAAGAAATGGTAAGGCCTTGGGGTTTTTAAACTTGGGTTTTAGGTCACTAAAAAGGATAAACTGATAATTTAGAGCAGAAAGTTCAGTGTGTAAATATAGCAAACCCTTTTGCTCACCATAAAATGCCTGATAAAACCTTCAAAACCATTCAGCAGCTGCTGCTTCACTTCCTCCTATGACCTAACAAAGCTTCTGTCTCCCAGTGTTCTGTTTACACTCACTTTCCTCTTCATTTACAAATTCTCTCTGTAATTTTTTCTATGACCAATCCCACCTTTTCTGTATGTGTACTCTGTCCTTTATTTTTACCTACCCTTAAACAACACAAAGAAAAATATGGATAACTGTAAGATCAAGGATCTGCAGAGAAAATGAGGGGCAAAGGCCTTAGTGTACATAGAACTTGTTAGCAGGGGGTATACTTAGTTTGTATATGTAGCAGGGGCTCAATAATGGGATTTGGTTGTTTAGTGCAAATATTTTAGGGGTTCTAGAAAGAAAAGGAAATGTAAAGATACGAACTACAACTGGAAAAGTTTACTGTAAAATAACTCACTGTGTGGGAGTTTGTGTGTTCTCTGAGTGTGTGGTTACATGTGAGAAAGGGGGAAACAGACATTCTATGCTAGAACAAACACAAGAAAAATATGTGAGTTTTACAGTAGTGAAAATGAGGCTAAGAGATGAGAAAAAATAAAGGTCAAGCAGGATAACAACCATCTGCAATTAAGGAAGTGCAGCAATTTGTTCCAATTTTTAGTAATAATTAACTTTTTTGTCTAATAAAAGTAAGTTTATTAAATCTCAGCTGGAACTTGCTGCTTGTAAAAAAATTTCATTAAAGGAAAGTAAAAATAGTTATTACGTGAAGTCTATGCAATTGGCTCTTGCATGTCAGGAAATGTGAGGATAGCACAAGATAGAACACAGTTCAGATCTTTTGTTTATAGGGTCTCTATGAATCGTACAAAACTCGATTGCACCTAACAGCAATAACATTATAAGAAAGTGTCTATGACTATTATCAAGACTCAGTCATGTATTTGGCTAAAATTCCTTGAAATCTGAGGTCAAGTAGTCTTTGCCTTAATGCTGTATTGTGCTTAGTGCACAGCCGTGCACAAGGGAGCATTCAATAGTAATTACTGAGATTGCATTTTGATTGAAGATGAGAGGAGTGGCCTTTACCAATAAGGAAAACAATGTTTCCTGACTCGTCTTATTCTAATATTACAATTAGTAAATCATATTTCTCTCTCACCTTTTCTACTGAAACTGTTAAGCATATTTTCAGCTTAAATTGTGGCATAAATTTGCTATAAGAAAAATGGAAGTTTTGAAAACCTTTGTGTTGGTGCACTCATTCTATTACTTACTATGGAGAGTTGATCTAATGGTCTCCAGTTACCTTTCTTCTCTTAAACCCTTCTCTGAAAAATTTTCCTGGGAATAGTTCTGTTCTTATCATGGTTGTGTCCACATCTAGGGATCAATTCTTGCCTCAACCTCAGACTCCATATGCTGCCAGGCTAAAGATACACAATTCAAACCTTCGAAGATAGAGAATAGGCAGAAAGCACGAGGTAGAGTTCTCCCTAAGCTTCTGAATCTCCTGTCTCACCTTACCACGACTACAAGAATTGGTTCCTGTGCTTTTGTGCACATAAAATATGATTGTTTTTCCAGTCTTCTATTTAGCTCACACCACAAGATTTTGCATATCCTTCATTTCAAACAATTCTCACAAAAAAAATAATGATTTGTAGAGGAATTAATTTAAAAATTAGTCTGAGTTGTTGAATCTCGCTTCCATAGAATTCCACATCTTTTTCATAAGGCAACTTGAATAATTTCTTTTCTTTCTAAAGTTTCCTTACGCTGTAACAATGAAAGTAATATGTCAGAATGAAAAGGAAAATAACTGAGTGTAATATCAGTAAAAAAGAGGAATACAGTTTGTGAAAGTCCTCTGATATGCAGTTTTTAAACAAGAAAGGCTTAGAATAGCCTAAAAATCCTGTCATTTACTTACTTCTTGCCTTCATTTTCCTTACTAGGGAATTTCAAGAGTGTTGATTGTGGAGCAGAGCAATCTGAAGCTGTTAATAACCCCAATCTCTTCTCCATCTATCATGGTGCAGCCAAATGGCCCAGTAGTGAGAATTTTTTTCTTCTTGATGTTGAGCTTCAATCCATACTGAAGACTACAGTCCTTGACCTTCTGCAGCAAGCGCTTCAGGTCCTCAGTTTCAACAAGCAAGACTGTGTCATCAGTATAACATAGGTTGTTGAGGAGTCTTACTCCAATCTTGATGCCACATTCCCTCTCATAAAGCCCAGCCTCCCATATAATCTGTTCTACATGTAAATTGAAAAGATAGGGGGACAGGATATATTCCTGACACACTCCTTTCCTGATTTTGAACCATGCAGTGAGTGTTTTCTTCCTCTGTTCTTAGGCTTTCTGGTCCCGTTATACATTTCATGTGAGTACAATCAAGTGTTCTGTGATTCCCATTCTCCTCAAGGTTAAACACAATTTGCTGTGATCCACACAGCCTTTTTAACAAATGGTGTTGGCAAAATTGGAAAACTATCTGCAGAAGAATTACACAAGATCCCCACTTCACTCCATATACAAAAACCAACTCAAGGTGGATCATGGACCTAGGACTAAAACCAAGGACTGTAAACTTCATTCAAGAAA
>NW_006400040.1:1594586-1603423 GCF_000299155.1 Elephantulus edwardii | reverse complement strand
CGCAGGGATAAAAGCGCAACAGTGAATGAATGGAAATCCCAATTCTCTGTAAACTTTCATTAACATTCATAATAAAAAAACCCCAATAACTTAAAAGAAAAAGCCTTTACAGAAGTCAATGAAACACAGATAAGACATTCCTCTGGTACGCTTTGCTTTCTGAACCTAAAAGGTCAGTGCTTCAAATCCATCTACTGCTCTGCTGGAGAAAACTGAGGCAGTCTGCTTCCATAAAAGATTTGTAGCCTTAAAAACTCTGTGGGATAAATCCATTCTATCTTTTGGGGTAGTTACAAGTCAAAAGCAATGAAATTTTTTTATTTGGGTCCAAAATCATTTTGCTAGTTTCATCCCTGATTCTTTTCACTTACAATTAGCAAAGAAGACTGGAAAACTATTAGATATAAATTCTTATGCTTATTATAGCTGGACCCATGTGCCAGTAGATAGCTCACATTTACCAAAAACACAGGATATGAACAGTAAGATAAACTATTTTAGCAGCTGTTGACCTCAGTCATATATTATTGATTATGATGATCTACTGTGTGGCTTTGCTATGAAACTGTATAGAGCACACCTCCCAGATTCATCTGTTGGATCTTGTGACTCATATATCTTAGAGCTCAATCAATGAACGACAGTGTTATTCAAAACTCAGAGATGCTAGAGCTCACATTTGGGCCCCAAGTGGCTCAGCTATTACCCTTCAGTTTTAAAAGACACTCTGAATCATTCTCATTGGAGTTAACTAATGGGATTTTCACAATCCCAAATCATCTTTGTTTAATTAACTTCATCTGATGTGAGACGCTCAATAAAAATATTAAACTGAGAATAGTGTCACTTCCTACGGCTTACATTTGTACCTCAGAGTTTTAAAATGAGTTTCAGAAATATTTCTTTCTAATCTGATATCCTCTCATTAATTATTCTGAGATATTTTGGTGATGCCTGAATTCACAAAATTAGGTCAAAATTTCTAGCCTCACTTTGCAATTACTGGTTTAACTTAAAAGTATTCAGTAAAAAAAAAAAAAGTATTCAGTAAGGAAAAAAAAATCATTTGCTAATTTGATGTTCTTAAAATCAGCTATTACTTCTGTGACAGGTAGAATTGTCCCTAGAAGATAACCCATCTCATTTCTAGGAACTTGTGACTATGTTACTTTACATGACAAAAGGGATTTTGCAGATGTGATTAAATTTAAGGACTTTTGAGATGAGAGGATTATTCGGAATTATCCAAATGGGCACAATCTAATAATACCTTTAAAGAGGAGAATCTTTCCTGATTGCAGAAAACCAGAGAGATGGCAGATGGTGGCATGCCCTGCATCCTTGCTAACTTTGAATGTGCTAAATATGAAGAGAGGAGGTCACAAGTCAAGGAATGAAGGCAGCTTCAAGATAATGGAAAGGTCTAGAAAAAGGATTTCCCACTAGAATAAAGAGTAAAGTAAAGAATGTAGTCCTGCTGACGTCTTGAAATCCATGTCTTCTGAATTCTGAGTGACAGAAATGGAAGCTAATAAATTCTCATTGTTTAAACTATTAAGATTATAATAATGTGTTACAACAGCAACCCTACTTATCTTATTTTAATCATTTCTTTTTTGGGGAAAAATGAAGTTTAACAGTTGACTTCCAACTAGAGTATATGATCATATGAAAATGAAAACGGAAAGGGAAAGTACTGAAGTACTTATTTAGGTACTGAGGGCCTGAGGAGGCTTGTCTCCAACTTAAATGGACAAAGAAATTTGGTAGAAATGACAAATCCATTTCATTTGACATGAATTTCTCTTTTAAGTTATTTTCTCATACTAAGATGAGATTTATCTTAATATAAATTTATCTCACAAAAGGTTAATTAACCAAGTTAATGCTCTGGTGGCAGAGTTAGTAATACGTGCTGCCAGCCAAGAGACTGCTTGTCCTCTGGTGATTAAACTCCACCTTTGAGACTGGTTTAAATTAATTTATTATCTTTTCACTGAGAAACAAAGTGATCTTCTGCCATATTTTATTTAGTTTCATTTTGGTGAAGCCTGACACTTGGAAATTTCAGCAGGAACAAATTTAAGTACCTGTAAACTTTAGAACTATGGCATAAACAAAATCAAAATATTCCAAAGTCAATTTTTAGGTCACCCTGCCTAAAACCACTGAAATCCACTTCCAACTAAAGCATTGGGAGGAAAAAAATCTGTAATATTTATAGTTTCTATAAACTTTTTTTTGATAAGTCAAGGAAGCAGAAAAACATTTCTATAAATATTTTAAGGATTCAAAACAGTAGATGATTTTTTTTAAAATTAGAGACTTCACTTAAATCTCTGCAAACTGTATTAAAGTATATCACTACTAATAACAAGGAATGAAAACCTGATGTGATAAATTCTGGAAAACACTAGTCTTATTTCCAGCACAACTATTATGAAAGTTTTCCATAAGTGGTTTTTAAAATCTGGAAACAGATTTATTCCATTTCTTCAATAATTAACCAGCCATATGTGAATCTGGTAGTATTATGACATTTTTAGGAACTTTTACACTATCAACTGGTCAATTTTCAAAGATATAAGCAGAATTAGTTTATTTAGTAATCAAATTAAACACTAAAGCATGCTCACCAATTTTTAGGGTAGAAAAGAATGAAAGAAATAAGTGTTTATGATACTGTTCACTTAAAGTAGCTAAACTTTACGTTTTTATCACTCTTTCTTTGCACTTTTTCTCAGTAAATATTGAAGGAAAGATGAATAAGACTACCATCATTCCTCTATCTCAGCAGAAACAAATCACACAATTTCTGTTTGGAAGGTACAAAACAAAATGCAAATTTTAATTGATGTCTCTAGATATTAGGAAGCTCTAATGACCTAGCTATACTAGCTGTCAACCCAAAGCCAAGGGATTAGAATCTGGCAGCTGCTCTGCCTGGGCGTGGGCTGATGTGTGAGGGTGTGGAGATGGGGACTTGTAATGAGCAATTAACTTATTCATTTCCATGCCTCTGAAACTCAAAAAACCTGCTGGAGGGTCAACTATGAGTCAGTTCAATAGTACAAAACAACAATCATTTACTAACACGATCTCACTCCAACAAATTTACCTGTAAAGTCAACAATAACACTGGAGGAATATGCTCCTTAGAATTGTTGTTGTTGCTATGTGCCATCGAGTCGCTTGCGACTCATAGCAAGCCTATGTACAACATCCCTAAACTCTGCTCTATCCTGTGCTAATCCCACCATCTCCGACAGACCTACCCCCATTACCCCAGTCAATGAATCAATCCATCTCATCAAAGGTGTTCCTCTCCTGCGCTGTCCCTCCACCCTCCCAAGCATGATGTCCTTCTCCAAGGATGATCCCTCCTTGCAATATGTCCAAAGTATGTCACATGAAGCTTCAGAAGTTTTGCCTCCAACGAGCAGCCCGGCTTCACCCTCTCCAGGACAAATCTGTTTGTTTTCCTAGCAGTCCATGGTATATATTCAATACTCTTCTCCAACACCACAGCTCAAAGGCATCAATTCTCCTTCTATCATCCCTAGTCATTGTCCAGCTCTCTGATGCATAGCAAGTGATTGCAAAGGTCATGGCATTATCAGGTGCACTTTAGTCTCCAGACTGACATCTTTGCACTTCAGCACTTTAGAGACATCTCTAACCACAGACTTTCCCATCACAACACGTCTTTTAATTTCCTGGCTGCTGGTGCCAAGAGTGTTCCTTAGAATAGTTAACTGTAAAACACCAAGAGTCCAGTATTTGCCCAAGAGCAAAGAGGAGAAGGCAGGAAGTGAGGAAACTAGGTAAATATAAATGTGAACCAAAAGTGGAAAGGGCATGTGCTAATAGATTGTGGAGATTACAAACTGTTGAACAGAAAACAAACTTGCTTTATTAACTTCAACTAAATTACAATGTTGCTGTTGTTGTTGTTGTGTATTGTGGAGTTGGACTCCTCCAGTGGGTTTTCAGAGGCAGTAAATTACAAGGGATAGTATTCTTTTCCCACAGAGCAGTTGGCAGATTTGAAGTAAGTGCCTTTGAAGTGAGACTGCAGGGCAGCTTCTTACCACTAGACCACCAGAGCTCCATAAACTACAATACAGTATTATTTAAAATAATTTTTTTTAAAAAACTGTATCATGGTATTCACATCTTTGATTAGGCAGTTTAAGGTCATGGTTTCATGGACTATACTACTCCAGGTAAGTGGTTTATTATCATGCTCAGTGCTTCAGTTCAACCTCCTAACTTCACAGCTTAGTGCTTGGGTCTTCAGACTTTGTAAACAGCCACCCAAGGTGCACCAATTTATCTCTACTCGCTTCTTGCAACAAAGGAGATGATGGAGAGTCAGACACTCAACGGAAAGATGGAATATAAGGCTGAACCACCTTCATGAAGAGCCTCCCTTAGAGCAGAAGAAATGGGGGTGCCTAGCTACCACTACTGAACCTTTTTATCAAGAATCTATAGAAGAATCTTGGTCATAAATGAGGAAATGCAGACTTGTCATAAAATTAACATTTTTCTGAAGTCCTAACCCCTAACACTTGTTTCTCCAAAATAATCATTAAGCATGAAATAAAAACCTCTAAAGTCTTCTCAACAATCTAGCTTAACTAGTAATGAACGTCTACTTTGAATACTGAGCTCTTTAACGATCTAACCATATGGAATAAAATTGACAAGAAAAATTCAAGACATTAAATAGGAAACTTAGATGGTGAATGAGTTTATATTAATGAAAGAGGTACAAGTCAGGAGAATGAAAATGGTTGCAAAACTCAAGAATATGACCAAGGTCACGGAGCTGTACACATGGAAACGGTTACAATGGTGCATAATTGGTTTTGGTCAAACATTCTCCTAAGTGGTATAGCACTGGTCTGTCCATTTGCTGTACAGAGGTAACTCATGGTTGCTGTGAAGCTAAACACTGTGACACTGATGTGTCAAATATGATAATGATTACACATGGTAGACAGTGTTTGGCGGAGCTTCTCAATTAAAACAAGCTTGGAAGCAGGAGTGACATTCACTTCCCAAACAGCTTGCCTCCAAAAACCCTACGTACTTGGAGAAATGATGAAAGTTATACAAGTGTTCAGGTCTTTCATTCATAAGGTCGCTATGAGTCATCTACAACTAGAGGGCACTTAAACAACAACTACATACTATTAAAAACAACAATGAAAACAAAAAGTATAAAATAAAATGGGGGGAGGGAAGCCAATAAAAATGGGTTACCTCCAAAGCAAAACAAAAGTTCGGTTACCTTGAGAGTTCTCCACTCCATCTCTACACTTTCTTTTTCTTGCAAAGTTAACTCTTAATTAATTAGAAAATGTCTCAGCCTACCACGACTATTTAAACACAATACTGAGTCTTTATTGAATATACTGAAATAGTCATTTGATAAATAGTAGAAGCAATAAATACATGACTAAAACTGACATATGGACAGAACTCTCAGAATCAAGAAATGTGGAAGTCGTCTGATAGGGAGAAATCTGCCTCATGTGTCTCACTGCCTATTGTTTTTTATGAACCACGCTATTAGAAAAAGGGAATAGTAACTATTATCTGAATGTTAACAGTGGTTCTACACTATCAGCTTCTTTTAATAAATATAAACATGCCGCTTTATCCTTAAGAAACATAGTTATATATTAGAGTAAAACTTTTAGAAAGCATAATTTCAACTATCATAATAAAAAATAACATGTTACTATCAAATTGAAAGTTACAATAAGTTATTAAATTGGTAGGAAATTATTTCCAGCATACTTTTAAAATCCTACACCTTTACAATCCAGCCAACTTTTTCTTAGTTGTCTTTATATAATGCATTCTCTAAAGATGTCAAAGTTTTCATGTCTATATCTTCAACATGTAAATTTTCCATCTAACTCGGACCTTCTTTCTAGTTCCATCTTTCCGAATCATCTTAAGATGTATCAAGTCAAATACTAGAACATTTAAAGAACTCTGCACAGAAAAATCCATAGTCCTCATAGTGGAAAAAAAATCAACTATTGCTTCTGATATTTGTCAAAGTATTTTAAGAAATTTATATATTTCAAATAGTTTTAACTAAAAAAGCACTACTGTGTTTGTTATTGCTGCTCACTAGGAAAAGGCGCAGAAACTGTACTGTCCATTCAGTTATTTTTATAAGCCTAATGCACTTGTATAAAACACATGGGCGTGCGCACACACACACACACACACACACACACACATGCACACACACTTTAAGTACACACCATTAAGTCTATTCTGGGTACCTGACTAACATGTACACCTTACACTATGATTTGTCTGTCACTAGTGTATCTTAGAAACAAGAAACCACTAAAATACCTGAGAAAGGATAATAGGAGCATTTAGTCATTCTTAAGTATGCAAAACAAGGGACTTACCTTCCATTCCTAGAGATGTCTGAAATCACACTAGAAATGGAACAAAAAGAGAGGGGCTATATTTCAGGGTGGATCTTCCCCACGTAAATGCTTTGAACAACCCGTGTATGCATACTGACATCATCAGGAGAGACTTGGAGCAGAGGATACTATGGTAACGGAGCAATGTGCACGGAGACAGAAGCCTTTAATTGCTTTAACAACTTCCTGGGGCTCCACATACTGGGCTTGAATTTACTAAGTAGGAAATGAACGCTGTCAAAGAGACCAAGAATGTGACACAGAGCAAAAGGACTCAATGAATTCAGAATCATTGATTGTGATGTGACTTTCTAATGACAAATGTCTTTACACTATTCCATTAGCAATATTCCTCTCACATCTGAAGCTCTAAGGAAGTCACAGGTCAATAAACAAAGCTTCCACGTAAGTATTCATATATAGTGTTCTCATTTAACAAGTATTAATATTATCGCATTACAAACATTCTCTTCCTTGAAGGTGAATACTTGATTCTCTTTGAAAAGAGAATCACAGCTGTGCCTTCAAAGGTCAGTATTCTGATAACAATGAAAACGGATTCTCTATTTTTCTCCTGGAGACAGCAGCTGCCCATTTCATTTATCTCTCAGTTCCAGTAAATCCTTGCCAATACATTACTTACCCAGAAAACACTTTCAGTTAAATGCCTAATTATGGCACCCTGATAAAAATCAGAAGAAATCTGATACTTACTGCCACCCAGTTTCCTTGACTAAGGTTCTTCTATCAGGGGAAGACAATCCCCCCAGCTAAGCATACTTTGTCTCAAATCTTCCCTTTGAACTATTAGTCCTTCCCTTTATCTGGCACCCACATAAAGACAACTCTCCTTAAAAATACCAGGTTTAAAGTAATTGCATAAAATAACTATGTTTTAACATCAAACTGAGTTTATAATGATATATCATGCTTATTTGATCAGATCAGATGCTTTAATAAGTATATAATTTCTCATCTGTACTATGAACACTACTGTTTTCTTCTCCATAACTATTCGATTGATATGTTTTTAACAATACCACAGTCTAATTTTCTACTGCAAATACTGTAATTGTAAATATAAGCAAGTAGCTTGGCAGAGGTTCTTTAAGATATGCATAACAATAAAAAAAATGAACACTGTCATTTCTATAATATATACTTAAGATTTATGCTATTTCAAATAAACTGTTATCTCAATTCCAACTTACATGAAGCTATGCCTGTCTTTTAATGTTTCTCTTGTGAGTAAATTATGCACAAACATATAACAATAATACTGTTTTAAAGAAAAACAATCCACAAACTAAGACTAAATGCAAGAGCACCAATTTGTTATTTGGAAAAATACAGAAAAATTTAACCCTATTGACAAGCAGAATTCTGATAGCTGAGTAGTTGAAAGTCAGCCCTCCAAAAAAGCCAAAATTTAGTTTTCCTAAACTGAGGTAAAATCAAAAGGCTCTCAGTCAACATGGAATTACTCCTATTGAATACTTGTTCTTCCTGAAACTTGCGTTTTAGAAGCAAATCACTCAAAGTTTACCTTGTCAAAACTGTTGCTGCTAATAGGGGCCATTGAGTCAGAACTGACTCATAACTGACCCTCCAGCAGGTTTTTAGAAGTTGTATGTCATCCGGGAAGAGACTGTCCCTTTTTCTTCCTTGGAGCAAATGGTGGATTCAAACTGCCTGCCTTCAGGTTGGTAGCACAAGACACCAGAGCTCTATAAAAGCCAAGTTGTTATTGTTGTGATGTGCCGTTGAGTACAACTCATGGCAACCCTATGAACAGCTAACCTGAATCCTGTCAGATTTTATGCCATGCTCATTGTCTCTGACAAACTAAAGCCCATGGTGCTGAAGTCGCTGTGTCAATCCATCTCCTTGAGGGGTCTTTCTTTTCTTTTTCCTTTTATTAATTTTGCACATGTACCGTCAAATCAGATCTGACTGGTACAGGAGGAAACTGTCCCTCCTTCTCCAGCAGAGCATCTGGTGGATTTGAACTGCTCACCTCTGGGATTGCAGCACAGCTTCTTGCCACTAAACTACCAGAGCTCCCTGAGGGGTCTTTCTTTATGATTCAAGATATATACTATGAACCAAAATTTAAAATAAACTTGTATGTCTGAATATTCACAGAAAATGTCTTCAAGATACATATTTAACTGCTAGGATCCCACTCACTTGCTTTAAGTATGGCTCTGAAGGACACCTGGCCAAGGTGGCCCACATCAGGTCCTCGTGGCAGACAGGACTGACAGGCCCCAGCTCCCAGCTGGAAACAAAGGAGGACTCTTCAACGATTTAGACCCTCCCAGAAGAGCTGTGGGTGAGCATTAACATTACTGGAAAGTATATTCATTT
>NW_006400040.1:1578142-1593760 GCF_000299155.1 Elephantulus edwardii | reverse complement strand
AGAAAACAGTGCAACAATGAATGAATGAAAACCCAAAATCTCTGTAAATGTTCACTAAAATGAATAAAATTTAATAATAATTTAAAAAATAACTGCTAGGAGTGGTTTCTACTGGAAATTTTAACCAGAAATTTAGTTTTAGGGTGAGTTTGCAAATTTTAGTTTTTTTTCATAGAGAACTTGGATTTCCATTCATTCATTGTCATACATTTTCCTCCCTGACGAAAATACCCCCACCCCAGTTTGTTTTCTCTTAAAAAAATTATTTTATTGTTGTACAGTCCTCCCTACCCCAGTCCATCTTTTTTGTACTTTAAAAAACAGGTAGTGTTGCTATGTACTACTGAGTTGAAATCAACCCATACTTGACCTTCCTCATCAACAGGTATTGCTACTGAAAAAAAATTTTTAAAGGAAATTCATTTACATGTGCTTATAAACTTGCAAGTCTAGTATTATGCTGTTAGAGAAGGTCAATAACAGTTTCGGGCGGTCATGTACAATATGTGTGGTAGACTATATTGAGGTAATTTCAAAGAGCGTTTATGAAGGGAACTGGCCCACTTGTCTAAACAGAATTAGAAGACCTAAGTACAAGTTATTTAGGCAACACATCCATAGAAGATGACATATTTGTCAACTTTTCCAGAAATTGACCATCATAAAGGAATAGGACAATATTAAGAATAGTTTGATAGCTACAAATATTCAATACTCTAGAAGTGTCTACAAAAATAAAGTCAAAATGCAAAATCACTGGAAGAAACATAAAAATGAAAAATAACTGGAAGAAACATAAATCAAGTATAACTAAGAATATGTAGACTCTGTGAGGTGTTAAAGATGTTTCCATTATACAAAAAGGGTATAATTTCCCCAACTCCTATTAACTAATTGTTGTTGTTGTTATGTACCATTGAGTCACTTGTGACTCATAGTGACCCCATGTACAACAGACCTAAACTCGGCTCTGTCCTGTGCTAATCACACAGTCTCTGATACACCCATCCCAATTACCCCAGTCACTGAATCAATCCACCTCATAGAGGGCCTTCTCCTCCTGCACTATCTCTCCACCCTCCCAAGCGTGGTGACCCTCTCCAAGGACCAGTCTCTACTTGCAACATGTCCAAAGTATGTTAGACGGAACCTCAGAATCCTTGCCTCCAAGGAACTGCCCGGTGTAACCCTTTCCAGGATGAATTTGTTTGTTTTCCTAGCAGTACATGGTATCCTCAATACTTTTCTTCAGCACCACAGCTCAAAGGCATCAATTTTCCTTCTATTCTCCTTAGTAATTGTCCAACTCTCTGATGCATAGCAAGTGATTACAAAGATCATGGCCTGTTTCAGATACACATTAGTCTCCAGAGTGACACCATTGCTCTTCAGTACTTTGGAGAGGTCCGTAACAGCAGACTTTCCCATCCCAATACTTTTTTTTTAATTCCTCACTACTGGTGCCAAGTTTTGATGATGAAGCCAAGCAAACTAAAGCTGTGAACAATCTCAATCTCTTCATCATCCATCCTGATGCTGCCAATTGGTCCAGTGGTGAGAATCTTTTCTTGACATTGAGCCTCAATCCATATTGAAGGCTGCAGTCCTTGACCCTCTGCAGCAAGCGCTTCAGGTCCTCCTCAGTTTCAGCAAGCAGGGCTGCATCATCTGCATAATGCAGATTGTTGATAGATCTTCCACCAATCTTGACCCCACATTTCTCCTCATAGAGCCCAGCCTCCCCAATAATCTGTTCTGCATACAGATTGAAAAGGTATGGAGATAGGACTCATCCTTCTCATCTTTCTCCTGCAGAGAAGCTGGTGGACTTGAACTGCATGCCCTTGGGACTGCAGTACAGCATATTGCCACTAAGTCACCAGAGTTCCCTGTCCAATGTATAAGCCACCTGATTTTTTGGCTGCTGCTTTCATTAGTGTTGACTGTGTATCAAAGTAAAATTAAATTCTTGACAACTTCAATCTTTTCTCTTTTTTGTGTGCTGAGATGTGAGTCATAATAAAAGCTGCAGTCTTTGAGTTTCTTCAGTAAGTGCTTCTGGTCTTCATTTTCTGTAAGCAAGGTTGTGTTAAACTGCATAGAGCATGGCAGGTTGTTAACTTAATCTTTCTTCAATACTATTGCCACATCCTTCACACAATCCAATCTTGGCTTACCATCTCAGTATACAGAGTGAAAAGCCATGATCAAAGTATATAAACCTGACACATACCTTTCCTGATTTTGAACATACTTAATTCTAGGCTCTAGTCATTTAGTGGTTAAGGAGTTGTACTGCCAACCCAAAGGCAGGTGGGTCAAATCCATCAACTGCTCGATGGGAAAAAGATGGACAATTACCTCCCATGTGATTTACAGTCCCTGAAAACTCATTGGAGGGTCAGTTATAAATCAGTTCTGACTCAATGAAAGAAAGAAATATTCTAGGTTAATTTTAACATGACATGTTATAGTCAGTATTACTTGCTGTAACTTTTCTAAATCTTTTGATCAGTTCAATCTCATTATGTTCTTAAAGTTAATAATAAAAACAACCCTATTTTATAGTTGATAATTTATTTTCCTCAATTTAAAAACAGAGAGAACCTATGAAGTAACAAAACATTCCATTATGCCACCACCCACAGAAGTACAAGAAGGAAAGATTAGGAACACAGACATGAGAACAGAGACAAAATCTATCCAGTAATAGAATGGCCTCCTTCTCACCAGGTTCTGTGGTATTCTTGCCAGATAGCTGCATACTTCCTTTTATCTGTACAAAATCTCAGAAAATCCTTTTTTTTATTTCCCAGTGGATCCCAAAGCTTCATAGAAATCCAGATAATATTATGATATTTCAAATGGAAACAAAATAAATTTAGATGGTAAAAGAAAGATAAAACTGGAATATTTCTCAAAGAAATTATTTATGAATTGTTAAAAGTATTACCTCTACTTTAATTTATAGGCAATTGTTGAATCCTTAAATAGAACTATGAGGTACAACAAAGCCTTAAACCGAACTTGTTCCTTAAGCTAACATGAATTCACATTGACAATTGAAAGTAGGGGTTATAATCTTGCTTCTGAATGCATATTTGGTTGGTGTTTCTAATGTTTCAACTAGTCAACCACATAAGCAGTAAGTGTGCTCTATGCTCCAAATCACTTCTTTGAGGATCAGACAAAAATTCATACATAAACTAGCTTTGGCTCAGAAATTACTGTCAATTCCTCTTGGTCCAGAAGAGGGGACCATAAGAAGGAGGCTTATTTCTGCATTCAGTTCTGGGCACAAGTTTACACATTGAAATCACACCAACAAAGACTCTTTGTCTTAGTTATTTCCATTAGGTATAAAAATCTGGACCTATTTGACATTGTCACTGTGGTTACAGAGGTTCAGTAGTCTGCTAGGTACAAAAGATTCTAAAAACTACCAACATACATTCGGGCTTTCAGATTGCCAACAAGGTTATAACCTAATTAAAAATAGGATGGGATATATTCTCAGCTCCTTTAATACTGATAAAACCTATTTCATGCTTTCAATTTTGACCTTTTTTAAACTCAGCTTGAATTAGCAATCCTATATCAATGTACTGTTCT
The DNA here is from genome assembly GCF_000299155.1 of Elephantulus edwardii. NCBI lineage: Eukaryota > Metazoa > Chordata > Mammalia > Macroscelidea > Macroscelididae > Elephantulus > Elephantulus edwardii. The sequence continues at coordinate 1,590,148 of NW_006400040.1, read as the reverse complement.
AGCCATTTTGGATGATCTTCAAGAACATTTTGTCTACCTATAATATTAATTATAAGCTTAGAAGGAGGAGTGGCATCCACTTCCTTAACAGCTTGCCTCCGGAAACCCTATGAACCTGGAGAGAGGATGAAAGACACCCAAACATTGAGGACTCTCCTTCATAGGGTTGCTATGAGTTGCCTGTGACTCAACGGCACTTAACAACAATATTCATGATATTGTTCTATAATTTCTATATTCTATTGGATCATCTTTCTTGAGAATGGGAACAAATATAGAGCTCTTCCATTCAGTTGGTCAAGCAGCTGTCTTCCAAATTTTAGACAGGTGATCACGTGTAGGGCTGCATCTGTTGTTTGAAACATGCCAATGTGTATCCCATCAATTCCTGGTCTCTTATTTTTTGCCAGTTCTTTAAGTGTAATTTGAACTTTTGCCTTCATTACTATTTGCTCTTGTTCATATGATATATATATATATCAGCACTTGTTGTGCATCTTTGAACTGGACAATGTATAAGGATGACAGAAGAACTGATGCCTTTAAATTGTGATAAAGAAGAGTGCCAAATACATACGGACTTAAAAGTGCATACAGAAAGCTCCTTCTTTGGAGGCAAAGATGGCAAAGCTTTCTTGCCCATACTTTGAGCATGTTGATAGGAGAGGCTACTCATGGAAAAGAATATTATGCCTGAAAAGGTGGGGAGGGGTCAATGAAAAAAGAAAAATGTTTAGCAAGCTGGACTAACAAAGTGACTGCCGCAATGGACAGTAGATAGGACACATCCCTGTCGTATGCCCTTCCCAATTTTGAACCATGCAGTGTTTCCTTGCTCTGTTCTGATGACTGCCTCCTGGTCCAAGTATAGGTTTCACATAAGAACAATCAAGTGTTCTGAGATTCCCATACTTCTCAGAGTCAGCCACAGTTTGTTAAGATCCACAGAGTCAAACACCTTTGTATAGTTTCGGGGCAGAGCTTGGAAGGCAGGGGAGACCCCTCAGGTCCATACAATGCACATTCCTAGAAGTCTGGTGGGTCAAGGTCAGCAATGCTATATAGAACTTTATTATGAGCATTAAGGTTTAAATGTGTTATGAAAAAAGCATCATGAGAACTTCTGTGGGGAAAAGTGTTCTTGCTCACCATCACGTATCTGCTTCTTCTCTCTTCTCACCCCACAGGTAGCCCTATGCTTTAGGTCTTCACAATCAATCATTTCATAATGATCAAGTATCATAATCAGTCTCAATATGAGTATCTTGTCATTTTGACCACTCTACGCATGACTTAGTTCTTCATAAATCTTCACAAACCTTTCCCCTAACGAGGTCATTATGAAACTCCAACATGTAGGTTTGATAAATTCAATGTAAGTCCATCTTTCATTGACTTACTCTAGATATCCTGAACTACAGTCAATTAAGCAATTTGATGCATCAAATATATCCTGTACTTTTCCTCTTCTAGGACTTCAGTCTTACTTTCTTCCTGTAATTTTACACAGATCTCCCTAAACACTTGTTCACACATACACCCACCATACCTCCATCTCTCCTCCCTGCCAAGACAAGTCTAACTACTTTTTTGAGATCTTCTTCTCCCATCAAAAATATGCCTCCTCAGATTATCCACAATTTACAGTGCTATACCGTTCTGCAGCCTTCAATATGGTTTGCATCTCAATGTCAAGAAAACAAAAATCCTCACCACTGAAGCTGTGATAGATGGAGTAAAGATTGAGTCTCAGAACGACTTCATCTTACTTGGATCCACAATCAATACATTTGCTTGGTACTAGCAGTCAGGAGATCAGGAGAAAGACTGCACTGAGAAAGTCTGTGTTCTGGGACCTCACTGGAAAAGATTGCATTCAAAGACTTATCCAAATTACTGAGGAGCAATATTGTCAGTTTGAGGACTGAAGTGTGCCTGCTTCAGGTCGTGGTCTTGTCAGTCACTTGCAATGCATCTGAGATAATGAATAAGGATGGCAGAAGAAGAATTGAAGCCTTTGAACTGAAGTGTTGGAGAAGAATGCTGAATATCCTATGGACTGACAAAAGAACAAACATATTTCCTGGAGAAGGTTCTGCCAAACTACTCCTTAGAGGTAAAGGTAATGAAGCCTCATCTCACATACTCTGAGCATGCTATTAGGAGAAGTTACTCCTTGGATAGGGGCATTATACTTGGAAAGACAGCAAAAAAGAGGAAGATTCTGAATCAGATAGATTGAAACAGTGACTGCTGCAATGGGCTTGAGTGTGTCAGAGATTGTGAGAACAGTTCAGGATGGGACAGGATTCAGATCTATTGTTTGTGAAGTAGCTTAGAAGTCATACTCGACTCGACGGTACCTAACAACATCAACAGTTCTCTCGCCTTGAAAACACCATCAAAGCCTTTCTGTCACATACTTATTAAAATGTGTATGTTTTTCTTGTTTCCTTTAAGCTTCTGAAAGGTACACAAAAAAATTGATATTAATATCTGATTATCTAGCACTAAACCTTGTATTTCTCATTCATTTGATGGATACTTGTTGAGTAAATAAACAAAAATAGTATTAAAGCCTGATATTTTTTACTCCCAAAAGGACTTAAAATAAAAGTTTTTAACTTTACTTTGATTCAAATTTGAATGATGGGAAAGAAGGAAATTAAACTTTATGATAAAGGTTCAAAACAGTGAATACAGGAATTTCCTGTATCACACAGGTTCCTAGATTTTCTTACATACTATTCACCTGTCTACTTTCTAGGTACACTAAATGTAATGTTTTCATATTCCCTTCTCACAATGGGTCCAAATCTTAATTTTTATTCTTCACCCATGACTCATACCACTTCCCTCACCCTAACTTTCTCAGGGAAATTTAAGAGCCTTGGCAGAAATATCCCTGAATACTCATTTCTCTGTCCTACTGTCACTCTCACTTCACATGAGGAAAAAAATAAGTCAAATCTCCTGTATTATTTGCTGATTCTGTTACTACTCTGGGAAAGTCTTCAACTTTTCTAAGATCAGTTTCACATTTTAAAATAGGAAAGAGTAGTACTTCCACCACAGGCAGAATTTGTGAATACAAAGATAAGGCATTAAAATAAGATTCAAAGATTGGGCATAAAATATTGACTTAATATTTGTACTCAACAATGACTCCTATAATTATTCAATATAAGTAATAAAACCACAGAGATCTGATTGCTGCGATTAGGTGCCGTCGAGTTGACGATAACTCATAGTAACTCTATAAACTTTATCATCTGCCATCCTCACTATTACTGACATGTCTGGCCTATTTTTACAGTCACTTGCTAAAGGTCTTTTGCTCTTACTCTAACCCCTTCACCTTTCCAAGCACCATGCCTTTTCCCCCAAGAACTGGTCCCTCCTAAAAACAGTTCAGAGGCTTCAAGTATGTGCTAGAACAGTGTAACAAATGGCTGATGTTCTTAGGTGCTATCCAGTACTTTAAAACCCATAGCAACTCTACCAACAACAGATCAGAACCCTGTCTGACTCTATGCCATCCTCATACTTCCTGACACACTAAAGCCCACTGCAGCAGTCACTATGTCAATCTACCTTGTTGAAGGTCTTCCTCTCCTTTGCCAAAGTTCTACTTTTCCAAGCATGATATCCTTCTCCATGAAACAGCCTCTCCTAGCAACAGGCCCAAGCCATGTGAGGCAAAGCTTTATCATCTTTACCTACAAGGAGCTCTACAGCTGCATTTTCTCCGAAACATATTTGTGTATTCTTCTAGCAGTTCATGGAATTATTGTTCAAAACCCTTCTCCAGCATCACAGCTCAAAAGCATCAATTATTCTTCTGCCATCCTTATTCACTCTCCAGATCTTGGATGCATAGCAAGTGATTAGAAAGAATCAGATGCACCTTGGTCCTCCAACTGACATCATTACTCCTCAATAATTTAGAAAGTTCCCTAACTACAGATCTGCCCAGTGCAATGTTGTTGTTGTTGTTATGTGCCATCGAGTCGTTTGCGACTCATAGCGACCCTATGTACAACAGCCCTAAACCCTGCTCTATCCTGTGCCAATCTCATTGCCTCTGACACACCCATCCCGATTACCCCAGTCACTGAATCAATCCACCTCATAGAGGGCCTTCCCCTCCTGCGCTGCCCCTCCACCTTACCAAGCATGATGTCCCTCTCCAAGGACCTGTCTCTCCTTACAACATGTCCAAAGTATGTCAGACGAAGCTCCAGAATCCTTGCCTCCAAGGAGTAGTCTGGTTTAACCCTCTCCAGGATGAATCTGTTTGTTTTCTTGGCAGTCCATGGAACATTCAATACTCTTCTCCAGCACCACAGCTCAAAGGCGTCAATTCTCCTATCCTCCCTAGTCATTGTCCAACTCTCTGATGCATAACACGTGATTGCAAAGACCATGGCCTGTATCAAGCGCACCTTAGTCTCCAGAGAGACACTGTTGCTCTTGAGTACTTTAGAGAGGTCCCTAACCGCAGTCTTTCCCATCGCAATACGTTTTCTGATTTCCTGGCTACTGGTACCAAGAGTGTTGACCGTGGAGCTGAGCAAACTGAAGCTGTGAACAATCTCAATCTCTTTGCCATCCATCCTGATGCTACCGATTGGTCCAGTGGTGAGAATCTTTGTCTTCTTGACACTGAGCCTCAGTCCATACTGAAGGCTGCAGTCCTTGACCCTCTGCAGTAAGTCCTTGACCCTCTCCATGAGGTCCTCCTCAGTTTCAGCGAGTAGGGTTGTGTCATCTGCATAACGCAGATTGTTGATAGATCTTCCACCAATCCTAACGCAATACATTTCTGATTTCCTGAATGCTGGTATCAGGGATGTTGACTGTGGATCCAAGTAAGATGAAGATGGTGACATTTACAGTCTTGTCACCATCTATCATGATGTTACCCATCAGTCTAGTGGTGAGAATTTTTTTACTTCTTGACCTTGAGATGCAATCCATACTGAAGGCTGTATTATTTTATCTTCTGCAACAAGTGCTTCAAGTCCTCCTCAGTGCAGGTTACTGATGAGTTTCCCTCCAATCTTGATGCCACAGTCCTCTTCACAAAGTCCAAGTTCTCAAATAATTTGCTCAGCATACAGATTGAATAGGCATGTTGAGAGAATAGAACACTTACTTCTTTTAATGTTAAGGCATGTAGCAGTCTGTTCACACAACAGCCTTTTAGTATAGACATAAGTTTCACATGAGCACAAGTGTGCTGGGATTCCATTCTTCTGGGTTAGCCTTCACTTGTTACGAATTACACAGTCAAATGCCTTTGCATGATCAATAAAGCATAAATAGACATTCTTCTGATATTCTTTACTTTCAGTCAGAATCAACCTGACTTCAGCAATGGTATCCCTGGTATCACAGCCTCCTTTAAATCCTGCCTAAACTTCTGGCATTTCCCTATCTATGTACTGTTATAGCCATTTTTTTAATTGATCTTCAGCAGTTTTTTGCTTGCTTGTGATATTAATGCCATTGTTCAGTAGTTTCCTCATTCTGTTGGATCACCCTTCTTGGAAATGGGACCAAACATGGACCTCAAGATATCCTGACATAGATTGGTGAGCACATCCAGGCTGCATCTGTTAACTGAAACAAGTCAACTGATAGCCTATTGATTCCTGGAGACTTGCTTCAGTGCAGCTTCAGTTTCCTCCTTCACCACCATTGGCTCCTGCTCATATGATACTTTCTGAAATTTTTCAGTGTCAGTCAGTTCCTTTTGGTAAAATGATTCTGTGTATTCCCTCCATCTTCTTTTGACGCTTACTGGGCCATCCAAAATATTGCCCTTAGCCTCTTTCAATACTGAGACTAGAGACATAAATTTGTTTTGTTTTGTTTTCCATTCTCTCAGCTTGAGAAAGGTAGAACTAATGAGGAAGCAGAAATGGCCAGGTTGTTGATGTTAGGTGCTATAGAGTCGAATGCAACTGATACCAATCCAAGGAATAACAGGTCTGAAACTTTATCTACCCTACACCATCCTAACAATCTCTGTCATGCTCAATTCCATTGCGGTACTGGTTGTGTCAATCTATCTTGTTGAGGGTCATCCTACCTCTAATCTGTCTGTTTGTCACTGTGTAGGCTTGTATGTTGCTGTGATACTGGAAGCTATGACACCAGTATTTTAAAATGGGAAGGTAAGAGTTTTTAAAAGTTTGAGAAAATAAATAATGCCTTAGTTTGAGGTTATTTGGCTCATAAATCTGTTATGTGTTAAAAATAACAGTGTTGGTCTCATTCAGCCTAATATTCTACATGCTATGAAGGTACTCTACAGAGATAATTTTACTTCTTCAATATCTACCCCTTTCTGCAACCAAGCACCACAAAGTCACAATATTGGCATCTTTTCTTAGTTCATGCAATATATTGAAGCTACTCATGAATTTACACTTGAAAGAATTTTTATTTTACTTTAACTTAAAAGTCCAGGATGACATATATAAGGACATAGAAGAGAATTTGTTCAAGAGTCAATTGAATTTAATTTTCCCCTTATAACTAATGTAATCTGTCTCCATACCTTTTCAACCTATCCAGAACAGATCATCTGGGAGACTGAGCTGTATAAAGTGGATGTGGCATCAGGATTGGATGAAGATTCCTCAACAACCTGCGCTATGCAGATGATACAGCCTTGCTCACTGAAACTGAGGAGGACCTGAAGTGCTTGCTGCAGAAGGTCAAGGACTGCAGCCTTCAATATAGATTGAAGCCCACCATCAAGAAAACAAGGATTCTCACCACTGAGCTAATTGGCAGCATCATGATGGATGGTAAAGAGACTGAGATTGTTAACAGCTTTAGTTTGCTCTACTCCACAATGAACTCTCTTGACCAGCAGTCATGAAATCAGGGGACAAATTGCATTGGGAAAGTCTGCTGTCAGAGACATCTCCAGAGTACTGAAGAGCAACAACATCAGTCTGGAGACTAACATGCATCTGATCCAGGCCATCATCTTCACAATTGTTTGCTATGCATCAAAGAAATGGACAATGACTAGGGATGAGAGAAAGAGAATTGATGCTTTCAAGCTATGATGCTGGAGAAAAGTATTGAATATACATACTACGGACTGCTAGGAGAACAAACAGGTTCATCCTAGAGAGGGTAAAACCAGCCTGCTCGTTGGAGGTAAGAATTCTGAGGCTTCACCTGACATACTTTGGGCATGTTGCAAGGAGGGACCAGTCCTTGGAGAAGGACATCATGCTTGGGAGGGTGGAGGGATGGAGAAAAAAGGGGAGACCATCGCTGAGATTGATGGATATAGTGACTGGAGTAATGAGTGTAGGTGTCTTGGTGATTGTAAAGTTGGCACAGGAGAGAGCTGGTTTCAGGGCTGTTATACACAGGGTCGCTATGAGTTGCAAACAACTCGACAGCACATAAGACAACAACAACACAAAAGTATGTAGCAATTATCACGTTTTCTATTTTGAATCTAAAAGTCAAAGGAATTACAGATGATGGCTTACTCTAATACTGAAAACTTATTTCTGTTTCATGATTCTAATTTTTATTTTAGTTCCCAGAGGAAGCACTAGATTAAGTTCTAATACACTTTTCCTAGCACTTGATTAAGTTCTAATACACTTTTTTCAAGAGAAGCCAGTTTAAGATAAGTTCCTATTTTAGTTTCTCAATTAGTGGAACATTAAAATAACCTTTTTTCCCTAGGATACAAAACAAAAAAGGACACTGTGGGAAATTAAGAGCATTCATGTGAATCTAATGATAGATTTTGTTTTCATCAAATTAAAGGAAGCATAAAATGGGTTAAAGATTATTCCTATAGCTTAAAGAAGTCAACAGAGATAAAAGAATCTGACAACAGGATTTGGGTGATATGTTCCCAGATGAAAGTCTTTTGTTCAAGACTCTCACAAAGGGCAACTGGGCAGATTGTGCATGTTTTGATTTAATCAGCTGGTCATTTTCACAATGGTAAGACTCTCTATTTCTCTAACAGTTTAAGAGCCTGGTGATGCAGCAGTTAATCATACAGATATAAGCAAAAGTTCTAAGATTCTAACCTATCAGATATTTCTTAGAAAAATATGCTTCTTAAAGATTACCCTTTGGACAAACTACAGGGCAGTTTTTCTCTGAACTTTAGAGAAAATGAATTGGAATCAACTTGACAGAAACCTGTTTTTGTTAGGTTTGAGTGATAGTTTCCAAATGATGTTAACTGTCTAATGTAGCAATGTGGACTAAATAACTGCCTAATGAAGCAATATAAATCAAACATCCTAGAGCAAAATCACCAATAAAAATCTGTTGTCCGGGATCTCTCCCAAGTGCTACAGAGCAAGGATATCAGTTTAAAGAATAAGGTAGACCTGCTCCAAAAGAGGGTCTCAATGAGTCTGAATCAATTGGATGGCAGTTCTGTTTCCTGCAGAAAGTTATTCCAAAATAACTAGAACAATATTGTGCTGACGTGAAACCTAAACTTGGACCAGAGAGAAGTAATCACAACAGAGCAAGGAAACACTCCGTGGTTCCAAATCAGGAAAGGGATGCGTCAGGGTGTGTCCTGTCTCCACACCTTTTGAATTTATGTGGAACAGATCATTCAAGAGGCTGAATTTATGAGAGGAATGTAGCATCAGAATTGGAGGAAGACTCTTCAATAATTTATCTTATGCAGATGACGCAACACTGATTGAAGAAACTGAGGAGGACCTGAAGCATTTGCTGCAAAAGGTCAAGGACTGTCTTCAATATGAACTGAAGCTCAACATCAAGAAGACAACATTTCCCACAACTGGGCCAATTGACAGTACTATACTAGACGGAAATGAGATTGAGGTTGTTACGAATTTCAGCTTGCTCAGCTCCTCAATCAACATTCTTGATATCAGCAGTCAAGAAATCAAAAGACTAACTGCTCTGTGGAAAGCCGCTGTCAGGGACCTCTCAAAAGCGCTGAAGAGCAATGATGTCAGTCTGGAGACTAAGGTACAACTGATACAGGCCATGGTCTTCGTAATTTCTTGCTATGCAGTGACCAAAAATAACAGAAGACGAATTGATGTCTTTGAGTTGTAGTGCTAGAGAAAGAGTATTGAACATATCACGGACTTCAAGAGAACAAGCAAGTTTATCCTGAATCAGATGAAACAAAGCTGCCTCGTGTAGGCAAGGATTCTGAAGCTCCATCTAACATACTTTGGGCAAGAGGGGCCGGTCCTTATAGAAGGACATCATGCTGGAAGGGTGAAGGGCCGAGCAGGAAAGGAAGACTCTGGATGAGATGGATTGACACAGTAACTAGAGTAATGGGGATAGGTGTATCAGAGACAGAGAGAGTGGCTCAGGATAGAGCAGAGTTCATACCTAGTGTATATAGGGTCGCTATGAGTCGCAAGTGACTCAATGGAACATAACAACAACAATAATCAGTGTGATTTATTACTTTTTGGATTATCCAATTTTAATAATTTCTTTTAGCTTTCTCACTTTCTCCATCCCTTTTCAAAAAAGGTTAAACACCATTTATACATTTTAATAATCCACAGGACAAGAAATCTTATTTTAGTTAATAAAATGCTCATGGAGAACAATCTAAATAGCTCAGCTTCAATGCAACATTTTGAAGTGTTGGATATAGGAAACTGTTGAGGTGAAATATTCCAGTGAATGGAGTCATATGCAGAGATGGCAAGGTCAATTAAAATCATGGTCATATCTGCATTATTTACTGAGGGTCCTAAAAAATAAAGCGTTAGTTATATAGTCATTGATAAGAAACTCTCAGAAAACAGTCAAATATGTAAAAAAGTAAAAAAAACAACCCTAGTCAGGTAAAAAATTCCAGTCTAGTCTAGTTCCAGTCTTTTGGGAGCCTCTTTAAAATCCAGAATTTAATTGTTTTTCCCAAGCATTAAAAGACTGAATCCACTGCTGTAAAATATTAATTATGTGTCTCTAAGGTACTGAATCTAAAAGGAAATAAGAAAAGGAAAATAAGGCAAATATTCTAGGATATAAGAAGAAAATGCTGTCAAAACAGTAACTGCATAAAACTATTGATGTAAAACAAGGAGAATAAATAGTAATGTGTATATAAATGTTGAAAGAGGGAAGGAGAGCGGGCAAGGAGCCGAGCAGAGAGGAAGACACTGGGTCAAAGACTTTTGTGCATGGAGAGAGAAAGTGGAGGAATACGGAAAGACCAATGGAATCTGAAAAGGATGGGGTCATAGTGGGCATCAGTGGTGATGGATTTTATATTTTGTATCAAAATGATCACACAAAACACAATGTGAATGAAGAAATACGTGAAATGCAATGTATATGAATGGGGGGGGGGACTTAAAAAAAAAAGAAATACCCAGTAATTGCCTGCCCAGGGACTCAAAAGAAAATTGGAAGGGAGCAACACATCCCATTTTCATGCTCCATCAAGGTCAAGGACTGGACTGTAGTCTTCAATATGGATTGAAACTTAACATCAAGAAGACAAAGATTCTCACCACTGGGCCAACTGGCAGCACCATGATGGATGGAGAAGAGATTGAGGTTATTAAGTTAGAATTTGCTAAGCTCCAATATCAACACTCTTAACACCAGCAGTAAGGAATCAAAAGACTAACTGCATTAGGTAAATCCGCTGTCAGGGACCTTTCCAGAGCAATGAGAAACAAGACCAGTCTAGAGACTAAGGTGCTCCTGATCCAGTGCATGGTCTTCACAATTACTCGTTATGCATCAGAGAGTTGGATAATGACTAATGATAAAATACTAATTGATGTCTTTGAGTTGTACTGGAGAAGAGTCTTGAAAATACCATGTACAGCCAAGAAAACAACTAGGTCTATCTTGGGGAGGGTTAAACCAAGTTCCTCTTTGGAGGCTAGAATTTTGAAGCTTCATCTGACATATTTTGGACATGTGGCCAGGAGGGACCAATCCTTGGAGAAGGACATCATGCTTGGAAGGGTAGAGGGACAGCGCAGGAGAGGAATAACCCAGATGAGATGGATTGATACAGTAACAAGGGCAATGGAAGTAGGTGTGTCAGAGTCAGTGAGATTGGCTCAGGGTCAGAACTATTGTACATAGTCCTTCAGAGCTATTGTACATAGGGTCACTATGAGTTGCAGATGACAGCACATAACAACATCAATTTCCCTCACACTCAGTAGTCAGGCAGCAAATGCTACACAGTTTTTTAGAACACAGAACTGTATATGAATATTAATTACTCTATCATTTTGAATATCCGGGAGGCTGCACTCTATGAGGAGAAATGTGGGGTCAAGACTGGTGGAAGATCTATCAACAATGTGCGTTATGCAGATGACACAACTCTGCTTGCTTAAACTGAGGAGGACCTGAAGCATCTGCTGCAGACGGTCAAGGACTGCGGCCTCCAATATGGATTGAGGCTCAATGTCAAGAAGACAAAGATTCTCACCACTGGGCCAATTGGCAGCATCAGGATGGATGGTGAAGAGATTGCGATTGTTCACAGCTTCAGTTTGCTTGACTCCACAGTCAACACTCTTAGCACCAGTAGCCAGGAACACATTGCCATGGGAAAGTTTGCTGTTAGGGACCTCTCCAAAGTACTGAAGAGCAATGGTGTTTCTCTGGAGACTAAGTCTGGAGACTGATACAGGCCATGGTCTTTGCCATCACTTGTTATGCATCAGAGAGTTGGACAATGACCAAGGAGGATAGAAGAATTGATGCCTTTGAGCTGTGGTGCTGGAGAAGAGTATTCAGAGTACCATGGACTGCTAGGAAAACAAACAGATTCATCCTGGAAAGGGTCGAACCGGGTGGCTCCTTGGAGGCAAGGATTCTGAGGCTCCATTTAACATACTTTGGACGTGTTGTAAGGAGGAACTGATCCCTGAAGAGGGGCATCATGCTTCACAGGGTGGAGGGACAGGGAGGGAAAGGCCCTCTATGAAGTGGATTGATTCAGTGACTGGGGTAATC
>NW_006400040.1:1562778-1577672 GCF_000299155.1 Elephantulus edwardii | reverse complement strand
AACCTAAATTAAAAAAAAAAAACAACTCTGTGATTATGGGCAAATTAAATTACTTAAACTTCCTAGGTCTATCTTTGATGTTCTTTCCTAGGCCATGATTATCTATTTTGTGCTGAACTATTTATTATATTAAAGAGAAAGAATTAGGGTGGAATACAAGCCCCATCCTCCTAGAGGTTTATATAAGCTCATGACACCTTAGTGCTTGCTCTTTTGGGGGGACACTTGCCTTTCCAGTAACACTACAACTGATAGTTGTTCACCATTTTTTTGCAATTCCCTTGAAGGGTCTGAGTCTCTGGGAAACCTTCCAATGAACCACCAAGGGAACCAAGCGACTTAGAGGAGCAAAGGAATTTAACAAAAGGGAGGCTGTGTATGTCCAAAATCATGGAGCTATACCAAAAAATCGAGCATCTGGGGCAACTTTGACTCAGTACTTCTTATAATTGGTCTGTTACTAATCTTAGCAGAAGAATTATGACTATAGTCTACTTTTCTTCCCCATTTCTAGTGTTATTTTTGCATTAATGTTAGAGTGAAAATTTATGGAACAAATCGGTATTCCATTCAACCACTCATACGTATTTTGTATATTGGGGTCCTACTTTTGTCATCTTTAAAATGAAGGAAAATATGGTTGTCCTTTATGAAGGTCACTGAGCACTTTCTAGGTTAATCACAATTTCTGGCACTGGAACTACAATGTTAAAGAAGATAGGAATGGACACCCCTTTACATAAGCTTGCATTTAAATATGTAAGATAAAGCAAAGAGTAATTAAATAATTAACAATTTATAGGTATGTAGTGGTGGTGGTGGTTGTTATCAGGTGCAGTCAAGTTCAGCATGACTCATAGCAACCCCTGAACAAAAGATCTGAATTCTGTTCTGACACCATCCTCCTGTTTCCTGACACACAAGCGTCCACTGCAGCAGTCATCATATCATTCCACCTCTCCTTTGCCAACTCTCCACCCTTCCCAACATCATGTCTTTCTCCAAGGAATAGCAACTTCTAGCAAAATGTCCAAAATATGTGAATAGACAATTTCAAAGTGCAGCTCGGGAGGACAAAGAAAAGTATTATAATGGAATGTGCAGAGAGCTAGAATTGGAGAATTAAAAGGGAAGAACTTGGTCTAAATTTCTCAAGGTGAAAGAACTGAAAACAAATTTAAGCCTCATGTTGCCATACTGAAAGATGCTATGGGAAATATATAGCATGACCCAGAAAGCATCAAAGTAAGATGAAGAGAATACACACAGCCACTGTACCAGAAAAATTGACTGACACTGAAAAATTTCAGAAAATACCATATGAACAGAAGCAAATGGTAATGAGTAAGGAAGTAAAAACTTCACTAAAGACACTGGCAAAAAATAAGGCCCCAGGAATCCATGGGATACCAATTGACTTGTTTCAAATTAACAGATGCAACCGTGGACGCACTCACTCGCCAGTCTATGCCAGGAAATTTGGAAGACGGCTGTCTGGCCAACCGACTGGAAGAGGTCCATATTTGTTTCCATTCCCAAAAAAGGTGATCCAATTGAATGTGAAAATTATTGAACAATATCAGATGAAGACCCTCAATGAGAAGAACTGATTCAGTAACTGGGATCATGGGGGTAGGTGTGTCGGAGACAATAAAATTGGCACAGGATAGAGCAGGGTTTAGTGCTGTTGTACGTAGGGTCACTGTAAGTTGCAGTCAACTCGACAGCACATAAGAACAGCATCATCACATTACATGCAAGCAAAATATTGCTGAAGTTAATTTAAAAATATCTAGAACAGTACATAGTTAAGGAACTAACAGACGTTCAAGCAGGATTTAAAGGAGGCCTGGCATTAGGAATATCATTGCTGATGACAGATGGATCCTGGCTGAAAGTAAGAAATAGCAGAAGAAGGTCAATAGGCATGGAAAAGTAATTTAAAGAAATAAAGAACAAAATTATAAGCTAGAGACACACTGGATGGAGGATGATTTAGATTCAGTTAGTAGAGAGAGTCTTCAGTCATTACAGATTGTTGTTGTTAAGTGCTGTTAAGTTGTAGATGACTCGTAGCGACCCTATGAACAAAAGACCTGAGCACTGTTCATAAGAGTTTCCGGAGGCAAGCCATATCAGAAGTGGATGCCACAACTGCTTCCAAGCTTGTTTTAATTGGGAAGCTCCAACAAACATTGTCCACCAGAGGTAACCATTATCACATCTGGCACATCAGTGTCACAATATTTAGCATCACAGCAACCACAAGTTACCTCTGTACAGCAAATGAACAAATCAGTGCTATACCACTTAGAATGTTGGGCCAAAACTAATTAAAACCAGGCCTGAGGGCCGCAGGTTAAAACCACCCACCTTAGGCTTGGTAGCATAAATTTCTGTCCACTAGACCAACATAGCTATATGTTGTCACTGTTACTGCTGTTAAGTGCCATCAAGTCATAGACAACTCATAACAGCCCTATGAATGAAATACCTGAGCACAAATACAGATTACATTTAAATAAGTAGAAGGAGCAAAATATAGATAGAGAGCTTTCCTGCACAGAGATAAGCAAATACAAGGTTTCATTACAAGAATGAGCTTGGCATCATCAAGGAACATAAAGAAGCCCAGGGTGTCTGGAATACAGTGAGTGGCATTAGTTTGGACATCTATTGGACAACTAAGTAAGGGGACTTTGGGAGAGAAATGAAGGCTAGTTAAATAAATCTGGGAGTCACCTCCAAGAACAATAATGTATATAAAGTATCTAACACAGTGATTAACCATTATGACATGTAACTAATCTCTCCCTTCACACTTTAACAAGTAATCAAATTGCTTTTTCATATTAGAAGGGCTGTCAGCAAGATGGAAAGCAAGAAGATAAAGGATTACTGGTGTTAGGGGTCATGAAGTTGATATTGACTCAGTAACTCTCTATACAACAGAAAAAATACTGCCCAGTTCTTGTCTCATTATCCCTCTTGTGCCTGAGATCATCATGATGTCTTCTAAGAACTGACCAGTCCTGACATCATGCCCAGAGAGGATGAGACAAAGTCTCACCATCTTTGCCTACTTGAAGTAATCTGGATACACTGCTTAAACAAAAGACTTGTTCTTTTGGCAGTCCACAATATATTATCAGTATTCCTATTCAAATTCACTACTTAAAGATTAATTCTTTTCCATATTTTTTTAATTTATTGTCTAACTTTTATACACATATGCCATTGTCATTGTTGTCACTGAATATGACTCAGAGCAACCCTATGAACAGCAGACCTGAACCCTTCCCTATTCTGTGCCATCTTCATCATTTCTGACACTCTTGAGCTTACTGCTGAAGTAACCACGTCAATGCATCTCCTCACTGGAAATCTTCCTCGGCTTTGTTGACCCTCCATCTTCGTAAGCATGATGTCTGTTTTCAAGGAACAGTCTCACCGAGCTACATGTGCAAAGTATGAAAGATGAAGTTTCACCATCTTTGCTTCCAAGGAACTCGCTGCACTTTTTTCCATGACATATCTGTTCTTTTGGCAATCCATGGGATATTCAGTACTTTTCTGAAGTGAAAATATTATAATTTGGGTCGGTCACCTTACTCTCATTTGCGCTCTTGGCAAAGATGACATCTTTGCTCTTAAGTACTTAAAAGATTTCCTTGATCCGGTGCAGTACGTGTTTTATTATTTGTCTATTGCTTCCTTGGGATTTGACTGTGGATCAAAGTAAAATTAAATTCTTAATTATTTTAATATTTTCTCTGTTTCTAATACTGTTGTTTAATAGTCAAATTATGAGGATTTTTGGTATTGTTATGTTCAAATATAACCAATACTGATTAATCTTTGAGTTTCATCAACAAATGCTTTAAGTACTCACCCCTTCGAACAAACAAGGTTGTATCTTCTGCACCTCACAGGTTGTTAATGAACTCTCTTTCAGGTTCCTAGATTACCTGCTCAGACTGAATAAGTATAAGACAAGGATAAAACCCTGACACATCACTTTCCCTATTTGAACCCAGGAAGTATCTCCTTATCCTGTTCGGATAAGTGCTTGTGGGTCTATGTATCCGTTTGATAAAAGCACAATTAAGTATTCTAGAATGCCTATTCTATGTGACGGTAGGCATAATTTGTTACCATCCACAGAGTGAAATGTTTTTGCACGTCAAAATCACTAGAAAACATCTTTCCAAGGAGCTCAGGTGTGAAGTATAATATGTAAAGCTACTAACCACACGATGATCAGATTAATCCATCAGTAGCTCCATAGAAGAATCATGGGCAGTCTTCTCCCACAAAGATTTTAAGCAATGGAAATCCAATGGAGTGTCACTATGATTCAAAAGTTACTCCACTAGATTTTAATGGGTTTTCAAAACATCTTTCTTGTATTCTCAACTGTATTTCAAAATCTGCCTTATGGTGAATTATATCCCTGCTTTTACACCCACTTCTGAATGCAACTTTAGTTTCTCGCTGCTCTCTGTAAATGTGCTGCTATAATAATTTTTTCATTCTCTTCAGTCACGTTTTACTCGGTCTGATATTAAAGATACTTATCTGATAGTATCTGCTTTCTGTGAAATGTTCTTTCTTTGGAATGCACACAAATATGCACTTCTTTCAGTAAGCTGGCCAGGTAGAAATCTTTCTAAAATTACTTGGCATAGGTTAGTGAACACCTCTAGTGATGCATTTATGGAAACATTTTAATTTATACTCTGTCTCTTGGAGCCTTGTTTTTTAATAATGCCATCAGTGCATCTCAGACTTCTTCCTTTAGTACTTTAGTCCTTAATCATATGCTACTTATTGAAACGGCTCCATATCAACGAATTCTTTTTTGGTACAGTGATTCTGTGTCCCTTCAATCTTCTTTAGATGTTTCCTGTCATTCAGGATGTCTCTCCTTGACTACACCCTCAAAAGAATCCATAAGATTTGCAAGGCTAAAATCTTTATGAGAACAGATTATCCAATCTTGCTGGATTGGAGCTACTGGCTTTTGGTTAGTAGCTAACTGTTAACTACTGTGCCACCAAGCCTCTTACACTTAAAAAACTCAACTCATTGCCAAACCAACTCAGCTCTAGCGGGTTTAAATGCATTGTAAATGAAATGGGAGGAAACTGACTATCTTTGTTCCAAGGAGTCACTGGTGGATTCAAACAACTGGCCTGTAGGTTGAAAGTATAGCTCTTTACCTAGTAGGCTACCAAAAAGTTCTTCTACTTATGAGTATACATATGCTTCACATTCAGTGACAATTTCTTTTAACTATAAGTGGCCTAGGGTTCTGTGTTTAGAAAGATCATAAGACCAAGTATATAGCAATATGTTCTATTACACACAAACACACACACACACACACACACACACACACACACACATAAATGATAAAAATTTCCAAGGCTCCGGAACTGACAGTTGTGTTTACTGTCAGTTTCACTTCAATTTCTGTTTTGGTTTGGTACTTAACAAGATGAATTGGGTATAGTTGCTGTCCATATTTTATAGATGAGGAATCTGAGACTCAGATGATTGCTTTTTCCCCCCAATGCTATTACTTTTCAAGTAGCTAAAGGTAAGAAACAAATGTGGGTACATGTAACTGGAGACCATGCTCATAACTACAGTGATACACTCATGCAAATGTGTTAAATAAGCTTCTTACTTGTATCCCCTTAACTGCACTTCAGGGTCTATCCGCTGAGTCCAGTACATCTGGCTAGTATGGAATGACTTGTACAATCATCACTCTAGTGTTGACACTTTTCTCTGGTTGCTAAATTACTATGTTGCATTCTGAAGCAAATACCTAAGCACAATTTTTTTTTCTATATTGGCACTAGTAAAACCATACTGTTAAGTTAAAATAGCAAATCTTAATGATTTAATAAATAATCTCACAACAAGCTGAGTTAATTTTAACAACTGCTACAATTTCAATAAATTTTAAAAATAGTTATGTAACCTGTCCTGTGCTTCAGTAGACAGCTTTTCATCCAGCTGCATTTAAAAACATGTACATATATTTCATTAAATTAAATTATCACCATTATCATTGTTACCTTATCTATATAACAACAGAGTCATTATACTTTGATTTAGGATAAGTATGTTTTAATCTTAAATCTTAAGGATATAATCGCAGAGAAGCATTAAAATCTCACACAGGTGACAGAATAAAAGCAACATACGCAGAAAATCTAAAACATACACAACCCTTTTACTTCCATCTCATGCTTTCCTTCTATTTCTTTTCTGTGAAAGAGTTTTTTATAGCAGGAAAAAATAGCCTATATACTATAGACTACATTCACTTGACACCAGCAAAGTAACCAAGATTTGAATTTTTATCAGCAAGAGCCATAGGCAAAAGTAATAATGCACTATACCTATCAGAATAGTTGGGTTTATTCATGAATACATGCTGAGTTTTAAAAGGAAGAAGGAAAAGAAGATTCAACTTCAAAGCATTACTGAAAGATGATTAACTCTCTATCCACAAATAAGACATCACAAGCTACTTTGATGTTTATTTCTAGTATTAAAATTTAAAGAATATCTACTATGCATGTTTAGTCATGTTTTAAAAATTCCAATAATATACTGGTTTTGCATTCCTGAAAACCAGTAATTACTTACGGAAATCAGCAAAATTAGAACTAAGCATCAGTAATTAGTGGGCCTTACACGCAAAGCTCACAAGCAATATTCTTCTTTTGTTAAACAGTTCAGTGGCAAAATAATAGTTAGGGCAAGGGTTAGGTCCAGTATTTATAGGGTTGCATTGAGTTGCAGTCAACTTGACAGTACATAACAACAACAACATGTGCAATCCAGAAAACAGAGTTTTCTATATTGCCAACTTCTGTCTGTTCTTAAGGTATTAATCAAGCTGCATACAAATCTTTATCTCAAAAGTTCACCTAAGGGGGGAAAAACTCCAGTATGCTTTAATTTGCGTATTAGTCAATGTAACTACCATGTGTCTTTATTACTATAAGATTTGAACTGTATAAATTTTCACCAAATATTTGAAAATAACATTGAAAATGAATTAAAACTGTTAATACCAAAGTTTTAAGCATTTCTTTCATTTACATTTTAGTTTGTTTAATTCCAAACTGTAGGTAAAGCAGACCATAGCATATACTGTATAAATCACAAGAGAAATGGCAATTATTAAAGAGGGAAACTGATAAATGAATATGTTTTTACAATAGTGTCCCAAAATATTGGAAAAGTAGAAAGTTAGAATATGTTAAAAAATTACTTTTAACATGTAAATATGTTATACTTAATTTTATATCTTAAATTATTTGTATTTATCAATCTGAATATATTTTAATATTTAAATTCAAAAATTCTTAAAACCTAAATCTTGAAATGTTACCATTTTCCGTTCTGCCAAATCGATGTTTTTCTATCTGTAACTACTTGGAAAATATATGTAAGGCAATTTCAAAAAGATTTACTGCAGTTCATTATGCAGGATGAAAATGCAGCTTTTAAAAAACAGTCTGTCTGACATTCAGTGCTCTGAGCAGCTACAGCAGGTCAAAAGCCATTAGCCACCTGCTGAAAACACATACTAGAAAATAAAATGTCCTTCAAAATTATTTTGCATACAGTATTCTCAAAGTAAAATGGTAAGGCTATACTGATTTTAATTTTTTTAATGTAATACCTGAAAAAAAATAATTGTTCTCACTATGTTGGAACTTATTTTTAAAATATGATTTAATAATTGTCATTTTAATTACACCATTCACTAGATTTAAAAAAAAAGTATTATGTCTTTGTGTAAGAGAAAAGACATTTATAGGCTAACCTGAGTGAAGGGAAAGACAATATACAGTAAGAGGTGGAATAGATATAATTATTTTCACCAGTTATAAAACAAAATTATTATGAAAGACTGAATGAGAAGACAATATGATTGTAAACTTTCACTCAAACTAAACAATTGAAAAAAAATCATAGTTCTTATTTTAACATTTTGAAACTCAGTAACAAAGTATGGCTCTCTCCACTCTATCTCTGTTCTGTTAATAAAGTATATTAGCAATTATTATATAACTGATCAGTAATATTTATAAAAAGGCTCAACTAAATGCTTGGCATATACGTTCAGTCATCACGATGACTCCAGAGAGATTACAAACCTTTTTCTGAGTTAAAATGATAGCAGGCAATTACATTTCTACGAAGCCTCCTTGATCAAACAGTTTGAATAATCTACTAAGTAAAAGATTAATAGTAGTGTGAATCCACTCAGAAACACTGTAGAGAAGGCCTGGCAAGCTAACATGATTATAACTAAGAAAGTCCTACACTGTAACATATGAAGTTGCCATGAACTGGAATCCTCCATAGAATACATGGTCATTAAAGGTCCCAAATGTGATAAGAAATCAAAAGAAAGGAAAAATGAAGGAGGCAAAATGCAAGAATTCAATTAAAGGATAGAACAGGGACAAATGTTTTACTTTTCTCTAATCCTATTAAAATTATGTAGTGTTTGATAAATAAAAGTAAAAATAAAGAGAACAAATTTTAAGTACATTCGCAATAACAACGATCTGTCCTACTAGATATAAATATTATGAGACTCTTTTTTAGGAGAGAA
The DNA here is from genome assembly GCF_000299155.1 of Elephantulus edwardii. Classification (NCBI taxonomy): domain Eukaryota; kingdom Metazoa; phylum Chordata; class Mammalia; order Macroscelidea; family Macroscelididae; genus Elephantulus; species Elephantulus edwardii. The sequence continues at coordinate 1,569,019 of NW_006400040.1, read as the reverse complement.
GGGGGCTTCATTATTAATGGAATTTTCCTGTACATATGCTCAATCTCTACTGCCCATCTCACTGATATGAATAAATATGCTGCATTTTTCTCTTAGTATGGCTGCTCTAGAAGAATAAAACCAGTGGATGTATATCTATTCAGCAAAAGGGAGGGTGTGTGTGTGTGTGTGTGTGTGTGTGTGTGTGTGTAGACAGAGACAGAGAAAGAGAAATCCACAGCCAGGAGGTTCAAAATCACCAGCTTCTTTGAGAAAGAAAAATGGGTAGTTTCCTCCCACATTATTTACAGCCTTTGAAAATTTGCTGCAGGATCAGTTATGTATGAGACATTTCTAAACGAACAACAATGAACAACAACATGGTCATAACCAACTCAATACTGACGTTAAGCTTTGTATTAATATGAACCAAAAGTGACACTTGTGACTGATTCAATCATTAAGGCTCATGCTCTTATACGGCATCAACCCAGTCCCATTGATACGTTTGTTGTTTTTGTTAGTTATCAATGACTTGGCTCCAACTTATACGTACAACAGAAAAATGTCAGCCTGATCCTGTGCCCTTCTCAAACCTCTGTGGTGCATATTTCCAGTGCTGATGTCATGTGGCAATCCACTTCTTCCACCGACTTTTCTAAGTACTATGTATACCAGACACTGGCCTCTCCAGATAAGATGTCCAAAGTATACAAGACAAAACCCCATTTTCGTTGCCTCTAAAGAGTACTCTGGCTTCAGTTCTTCTAAGACACATGTGATATATTTGTTAATAATGTTGGGATTTACTCTATATCACAAAACAGAGGATAATTTTGTCAATTACAAAATGGATAATTGAATGGAATCACACAATACTGGGAAATATGATCATATATTGGTACATACTTTGTGAGGACAGAATTCACTCTGGGATGAATACAAACAACAATCTGTACACACAAATTAAGGTAGTAAAGAGTCACCCGGAGAAGTACTTTTAAACTTTTAAAGGTATTGTGAAACTGAGTAACACGAGTAATTAAGGGTCAAACACTTCAAACTTTTCTTCTCCTTTCATACCTTATTTGGCTCCCCCCAAAAATCTTTATCAAGATTTTGTCTGTTTATAAGACCTTTATTTAGAAGAATGTGCAGGAGAAAAATAGCTGGTTGAAAAAGGAAACAAAATACTAAGAAAAGAGAACGTATCTCCTTTTCTAGTCATTCTTCAGTATCTTTTTTGATTTGTCACTAAGATTATATAGTGAAGAGTGTTTATTTCTGTGAAGACCAAGACTCCTAACAGAAAAACATTCTAGAGGAAAAGAATTAGTAATTATTCCAGTATCGCTTGATGAAAAAAACTAGACTTCCCTTGTCAGCACTGCTTGCTTACATGCTATAGCATGGTCTGAGATTTTGGGCTATTTTTAAAAGGAAAGATGATTAAAGGAACCACATTTTCTGTTCCTAATCAAACTGCTAGTATAAGAACCTTGAGTATTAGAAACTGTAAGGGTTACACCAATTTTCAAGAAGATCAATCATGATTACATTTTACAAAGGAATTTTCCACTTGAAAAAAATTATTATTTGTAAGATTTCTTTAAAAAAATCTATCTAAATATTGTATAAAATCATTACTGTAGAATGAGTATAAGGATCCAGGAGTGGTGGGAGAGGCTGGAAGCAGAGGGGCGTGGATGTGAACGGGAGGGGGAATTAATCATTGGGTTGTAGAATTTGATGGGGGGAAGGAAATTGAAAGAATTTGTTCAAATTTGTATTCAAGTTTTATAAATAAACTAGTAGGAAAAAAATTTTTTAAAAAGAAGTTAGTCGAATCCACCAGATGCTCTGCTGGAGAAGGAGGAAATCTCCTCCTATACCAGTCAGATCCGATTTGACAGTACACAAACACAAAATAATAAATTAAAATTTAAAAAAAAGAAGTAAGGCTAATGCAGGAAAGAGAACTGAACACAAGAATTAGAGGTCAGGAAAAAGAAGATAATAAAGGACTTGGTGATTAGACGATTTACACAATACTAGGTATATAACAGGTTAATAAATATCTGTGGAAATTATTAAAAAAATCCATCATGGCACCGTGGTTTATGTGTCAGACTTCTAACAAAAAAATCTGATCATTAAAACCCTCTAAGTAGCTCCACCAGAGAATGATGAAACAGTCTTATGCAACACAAAGATTTACAGCCTTGAGAATCCTATGGGGCAATTTGCCATCAACTCTTCACGTTAGCATACTGACCCTATTCCAACTTTTTACACTACCAGTCAGTCAGTGGCAAGTGGGAAACCATGTTCCTTGAGTTTCTGAAAGATTGGGAGTAAAACACTAAGTGTGATATTATTTAAATCCAGAAATAACAAATTTGAAGCCCTTAAGGAAACCAAAGAGAACCTAACAGTGAGTTAGTTGTTTAGTAAGTAGAAGAAACACACTTGTACAATTTTTAAGTGCTTTTTATATTAATATAGTAATATCCTGGAGCTTGTTTGTTTTGGAAGTAACCTCCATGTCTTCCCATGTGCCTTTTATCAACACTATATTGGAAAAAATATTAAGACATTATGGCCTCTAATACTTCAATAAGAATTATGATTTTGGCATTATTTTTATCACCTCCTAGTCCTGCCAGCATATATACAAATTCTCTCTCTCTCTCTCTCTCTCTCTCTCTCTCACACACACACACACACACACACACACATTGTTATAATGTACCATCAGGTTGGCTACAACTTATAACAATCCTATGAAGAATGGCTCTGAACCTTGTCCTATCCTAAGTCAACTTCACCATCTCAGACACAGCTGACCCCATTGCCACAATCATTGTGTCAATCCACCTCATTCAGGTTCATCTTCTTCTATGCTAACCTTGCCAAGTATGATCTCCTTCTCCAAGGACTGGTCCCTCCTGGGGACGTGCCCAGAGTATGTGAACTTCAAAGTCTTTGCTTCTAAGGAGCAAACTGGTTTCACTCTCTACAAGACAAAGCCATTCATTCTCTTGGTATTCCATGGTATATTCAATACTCTTCTCTAGCATCACAATTCAAAGGCACTGATTCTTCTTTTGTCATCCTTATTCAATGCCCAGCTGCCAGATTCATAGCAAGCAACTGAGAAAACCACAGACATGGTCAGTCACACCACTGTCTTAAAACTGGCATCACTGCTCTTCAGTACTCTGGAGAGACTCTTGAAAGCAGAATTTCCCAATGCAACTTGTCTTTTGATTTTCTGACAGCTGGTGCCAAAAGTGTCATTCTTTTGATTGTGGATCTGATTTTATATACATACATACACACACACATAATATAGGGGTATTATAGCTAATGTCAGATGGATCTTAGCTGAAAGCAGAGAGGAATCTCTATCTGTGCTTCACTGATTAGGCAAAGGCATTTGACTGTGTGGATAACAACAAACTGTGGCTGACTTTGAGAAGAATGGGAATCCCAGAACACCTGACTGCTTATGTGAAACTTATACTTGGACCAGGAGGTAGTCGTCAGAACAGAGGAAGCAAACACTGCATGGTTCAAAATTGGGAAGGGTGTGAGTCAAGGATGTGTCCTATCTCCATATCTTTTCAATCTATATGCAGAACAGATTATGCGGGAGGCTGGGCTCTATGAAGAGATGTGTGCCATCAGGATTGGAGGTAGACTCATCAACAATCTACACTGTGCTGATGACACAATCCTGCTGGCTGAAACTGCAGAGGACCTAAAGTGACTTCAGGAAGTCAAGGATTTCAGCCTTCAATATAGATTGAAGCTCAACATCAAGAAAACAAAGATTCTCACCACTGGGCTGCTTGGCAGAATCATGACAGATGGTGATGAGATTGAGATTGTTGACAGCTTCAGTTTGTTTGGCTCTACAATCAACACGCCTGGTACTATCAACCAGGAAATTAAAAAACAAATTGCATTGGGAAAGTCTGCTGTCAGGGACCTCTCCAAAGTACTGAAAAGCAATCATGTCAATCTGGAGACTAAAGTGTGCTTGATCCAGGCCATCGTCTTTGTCATTACTTGTTATGCATCAGAGAGCTGAACAATGACTAGGGATGATACCAGGAGAATTGATGTCTTTGAGCTTTGTGCTAGAAAAGAGTACTGAATATACCCAAGATTGCTAGGAGAACAAACAAGTTCGTCCTTGGGAGGGTGAAGCCAGACTGCTCCTTGGAGACAAGGATTCTGAAACTTCATCTTATGTACTTTGGACATGTTGCAAGGCAGGATCAGTCCTTAAAAAGGGACATCATGCTTGGGAGTGTGGAGGGACAGCACAGGAGAGGAAGATCCTCAATGAGATGGATTGATTCTGTCACTGGTGTAATGGTGATAGGTGCGTCAGAGACAATAAGGTTGGCAAGAGATAGAGCAGGGTTTAGGACTTTTGTACATAGGGTCTCTATGGGTTGGTTCCAACTTGACGGTACATATGTTATTGTTGTTGTTGCTGTTATGTACCGTCAAGTTGGAACCAATCCACAGCTGGCCCTCCAGCGGGTTTTCAGAGGCAGTTAATCACACAGGAGGTGACTGCCCATCCTAATCTCATGGAACAGCTGGTGGATTAAAACCATATGCCTTTGGGATTGCGGTGCATATTCTATATATTTATATCTTTAATGTTCACTTTCATTTATCTAAGTAAATTTCTTAAATTATACATTTAATATGTTACATATAAACGAACTCTTTAAACAATGAACAACTCTAATCTTTATTCATCTTCAAATTAAGAACAGAAAATTGCATTAAGTATTCTCTTCTACACCAGTCCTCAGATTATGGGCAAGTTCCATTCCACCTGTTTGTCTTTAAATCTGTACATAAACCAGAATAGATAGATAATGATTATATGTAATATCAGTCAAATAGTTCTTAGTAGACTATATCTATTAATAAAAAAATTAAAAACCACTTTCTTTAGCTTAAAATACAGCACTAATAGCAGTAACACTTTGATACACAACATAAAGTAGCATGAATCATGTATATTCCTCAATTTTTAATAATTGAACCCTTAATGGAGATTGATTTGTAACTACAGGATTTGTAACTATAGGATCTACAAAAAACAGTGTTGTTAAGTTGGTGACTATCTGTATAAGAAACACAATTCTACTTAGTAGTCAATTTTATTATTATCTTCCCTATTAGTGTGGTTAGAACTTCTGAATGTTTGTTTATTGCCCAGTAAAAATGATAATTGGCACTATATTTCAGTAATACTTGAGGTAATGGAGCAGACTCAAATTGAAAAGAGATACTATATTTATTTCACTCTAGGTATATTTTGTTCAAGAAACTCCTAGTTTGTCATAGATAAACTACTAGTGACAAGGTAAATGAAGTTACCAGGGTTTCTATTATGGGAATGCACACTTTACAACTAATTGCCAAGGAACGCTTTTCTTATCTGTAGTTGAAGGAAGGAAATTAACTACAGCTATCTCACATACTTTGGGCATGATATCTGGAGAGGCCCGAAAGGCATCAAGCTGGTAAAGCAGAGTGTCAGTGAAAAAGAGGAAGCCTCTCAATGAGGTATTCAGACACTATGCCTGCAATAATGAGAGAATGCACAATTGCCATGAGTTGGATTCAACTTGAAGGTATTTCATCATGACAGAATCACTTTTAATACAGAAAACAAAAACCAAGTTAGCTATCATACTCCACCATGAGAGAGAAGACATGATAGGTTGTTACAGTTTCTCCTATGGAGCAGCTGGTGGATCCAAACCCCCTTCCTTTAGCTTGACAGTGCACTTCTTTACCCACTAGGCCACCAGAGCTTCCTATGACAAGATAAGATACATTTACAAAGGCTAGTGTACTGCACACTCCATTTTTGTTGTTTTAAAAGTCTAAACATTTACTGAGCATGTATATAGGACTGAAGTGTTCCCATTACATGGATTATTTTGCACATAAAGCTGTGGCTATAATTTTTGAATAAACACAATTCAATCAATAAGTATTGAGCATGTACATAGATCCAAGAATTATTAAAGGAAACATTTTAAATATGGTAAATAATTCCCTAGATTATATACAAGAAAACGAATTTGTATTTCCCCCAAATTAAGGCTAATGATGACTACTGAATAATTATTAATATTATTAATTAGATAGCCATTACATTTCATTGTTAGTTTATCCTCAAGATAACTGAAAATATTTTACTACTTTATAATGCTATTTT
>NW_006400040.1:1554139-1561498 GCF_000299155.1 Elephantulus edwardii | reverse complement strand
ATATCCTGTGCCCATTTTTCTATTGGATTATTTACCTTTATCTTGTTGTGGTGCTCAAGTATTTCATAAATTCTGGATATAAGTCCCTTATCTGATAATGCTATTTTTAAGCAACTTTTGCTTTTAAAAATTTTAACTTTAAAAAAAAAGTCTTTTAATAAAATAGTTATTAAATTCCATCTAGAATGTTGTTATATGCCATTGAGTTGCCAGTGACTTATCAGAACCTTATGTACAATTGCTCTGAATCCTACCTTATCAGGAGCCATTGCCCTATCCCCATTGCCGCAGTTACTGTGGTCAATCCATCTGATCCGGGTCTGAGTCTCCTGCACTGTCACCAAACCCTTCCAAGCTTGATGACCTTCTCCAAGGCTGGTCTCTCCTGACCACACACCCAAAGTATATGAGAAAAAGCTTCAAAATCCTTGCCTCCAAGGACCAGCTTGATATAAACCCTCCAAGAGAGACATTTTAGTCTCTTGGAAGTCTGTGGCACAACTATTCACTTACTCCAGTTGGTGTGTCAACCCATCTCATTCAGGGACTTCCTCTCCTATGTCCTTCCACCCTTCCAAGCATGATGGCCTTCTCCAAGGACTGGTCCATCCTGGCAACATGCCCAAAGTATGTGGAACAGAACTTCAAAATCCTTGCTACTAAGAATCAGCTATTTTCACACACTACAGGACAATCCTATTTATTCTCTTGACAGTCTATAGTATGTTCAGTACTCTTCTCCAGCGCTACATCTCAAAGGCATCAATATTTCTTCTGTCACCCCTAATTACTATACTGCTATATAATGTGTAACAAAAAAATTGCAAAGACCATGGCCTGCATCAGGTACACCTTAGTCTCTAGACTGACATCATTGCTCTTTAGCAATTACTTTAGAATGCTTGGAAAGGTCCCTGCCACCAGACTTCCCCAATGCAATCTGTCTTTTGATTTCCTGACTGCTGGTGCCAAGAATACTGATTGCAGAGCCAAGCAAGCTATACTTTTTAACAGCCTAAATCTCTTCTCCATCTATCATGATGATTCCAATTCGCCCAGTGGTTAGAATCTTTCTTTTCTTGATTTGAGTTTCAATCCATATTGAAGACTACATTCTGTGTCCTTCTGCAGCAAATGTTTCAGGTCCTCTTCAGTTTCAGCAAGCAAGATTGTGTCATCTGCATAGCACAGGTTGTTGATGAGTCTTCCAATCCTGATGTCACATTCCGCCTCATGAAGTCCAGCCTCCCAAATCTGTTCCACATATAGAAAGAAAATATATGGAGACAGGATATATCCTTTTCCTGATTTTGAACCATGAAGGTTTCCTTGCTGTTTTAATAATGACTATTTCTTGGTCCAAATATAGGCTTTGCATGAGCACAATGAAATGTTCTAGGATTATTCTTCTTCCCAAGGTTAGCCACAATTTGTTGGGATCCACACAGTCAAATGTTTTTGTGTGGTCAATGACATACATAAGACATTCCTCTGGTACAGTCTGCTTTCAGCCAGGATTTATCTGGCACTGATAATGATATACCTAGTGCCGTGGCCTCTTCTAAACCCAGCTTGTACTTCTGATAGTTCTCTGCTGATGTACCATCCCAGTTGGTTTTGTATAATCTTCAGCAAGATTTTGCTTGCATGTGATATTAGTTATCTTGTTCGATAATTTCCATAATCTGTTGGATCACCTTTTTTTTGGAATGGAAATAAACATGGATCTCTTCTAGTCAGCTAGTCAGGTAGTTGTTCTCCAGATTTCTTGGCACAACCTGGTGACATCTTGGGCAGCATCTGAAATATGTCGAATAGTATTCCATCAATTCCTGAGGCCTTGTTTTTTTGCCAATTCCTTCGGAGGAGCTGGACCTTCCTCCTTCAGCAACCACTGCCTCTTGATCATATGCTGTTTCATAAAAGTTCTTCTGTGTCACCTTGTTCTTTCTGGTACAGTAACTGTGTGTGTACTTCTTCCACCTTTTTTTAATGCTTTTTGCATCATTCAATATTCTGCCCATAGTATCCTTATGTATTGCAACTCAAGGCTTAAATATGTTCCTCAGTTTCTTCAGCTTAAGAAATACCAAGTGAGATCAGACTTTTGATTTTCCAACTTCAGTTTTTTTTACCAAATGTTTTAATAAAACAAATTTTTAAAAAGTGTTTTCATATCTGTAACTTAAAGAAAATCTCTTCATAATGTCAGCTTGCTAGCCATCTTTTTCCTAGCAAAACACATTATTCTTCAGTAATGAAGCTGGAGATAGAATGATTGAATTTTGCACAATCAATGACTTATTCATTGCAAATACGTTTTATAAGAAACATAAACGCAGGTTACACACATGGATTTCACCTGAAGGTATGCACAGGAATCAGATCAATTACATCTGCGGAAAAAAACCGCTGGAGAAGCTCAGTATCAGCTGTGAAAACTAGGCCAGGAGCTGATTGTGGAACAGACCACTAACTACTCATATGCATGTTCAAGCTGAAGCTGAGGAAAATTAAACCGAATCCAAAGGAGCCAAAATATGACTGTTATCTCATGCCACCTGAATTTCCCAATCATCTCAGTAACAGGTTTGTGGCCTTGAACACTAATGAGCAAAGACCAGATGAGTTGTGGGAGGATATCAAATGTATTATCCAGGAAGAGTGCAAACAAACGGTCATTACAAAGACCGAAGAGGAAGAAAAGACCAAAATGGATGTCACAAGAAACTCTGAAGATTGCACTGGAGCGTAGAGAAGCCAAAGCACAAGGAAGAATTCAAGATACTAAAGAGCTGAACAGAAGATCCCAAAAGGCAGCACGGGATGACAAAGCAAAATATTACAATGAAATGTGCGAGGACCTAGAGTCAGAAAATCAAAAGGGCCGAACTTGTTCAGTATTTCCTAAGCTCAAGGAACTGAAGAACAAATTCAAACCTCGAGTTGCTACAATCAAGGATGCTTTAGGAAGAATATTAAATGATCCAGGAAATATTAAAAGAAGATGGAAGGAATATACTGAATCATTGTATCAAAAGGAATTAGCAGATACAGAAGAATTTAATGAAATAACATTTGAGCAAGAGCCTATGGTGATGAGGAAAGACGTTCAAGCTGCTTTGAAGGAAATAGCAGAAAATAAGGCCCCAGGAATAGATGGTATGCCAATTGATTTATTTCAGCTAACAGTTGCTTCCCTGGATGTGCTCACCAAGTTGTGCCAAGAAAGCTGGGGAACAACCACTTGGCCAACTGACTGGAAGAGATCTATATTTATTCCCATTCCAAAGAAGGGTGACCCAACAGTGTGGAAAATACAGAATGATATCATTGATCCCCCATGCAAGCAAGATTCTATTGAAGATTATCCAAAAATGACTGGAACAGCACATCGGCAGAGAATTGTCAGAAGTCCATGGTACTTGGGATATTGCAGCTAAGGTTAGATGGATCTTAGCTGAAAGCAGGGAATACCAGAAGAATGTTTATATCTGTGTTTCATTGATTATGCAAAGGCGTTTTTGACTGTGTGGATCATAACAAACTGCGGCTGACTCTGAGAAGAATGGGAATCCCAGAACATCTAATCATGCTAATTCAAAACCTATACTTGGACCAAGACACAGTCATCAGAACAGAGCAGGGTAACACAGCATGGTTCAAAATTGGGAAGGGTGTACACCAAGGATGTGTCCTGTCTCCATACTTTTTTAACTTGTATGCAGAGCAGATTATCTGATAGGCTGGGCTCTGTGAGAAGTGTGGCATCAGGATTGGTGGAAGATCTATTAATAATCTGCATTACGTAGATGACACAACCCTGCTTACTGAAACTGAGGAGGACCTCATGCACTTGCTGCAGAGGGTTAAGGACTGTAGCCTGCAGTATGGACTGAGGCTCAACGTCAAGAAGACAAAGATTCTCACCACTGGAACAATTGGTAGCATCAGGATGGATGGCGAAGAGATTGAGATTGTTCACAGCTTCAGTTTGCTTGGCTCCGCGGTCAACACTCTTGGCACCAGCAGCCAGGAAATCAAAAACCGTATTGAGATGGGAAAGTCTGCTGTTAGGGACCTCTCTAAAGTACTCAAGAGCAACGGTGTCTCTCTGGAGACTAAGGTGCATCTGATACAGGCCATGGTGGCTGCAATCACTTGTTATGCATCAGAGAGTTGGACAATGACTAGAGAGGATAGAAGGAGAATTGGTGCCTTTGAGCTGTGGTGCTGTAGAAGAGTATTGAATGTACCATGAACTGCCAAGAAAACAACGAGATTCATCCTGTAGAGGGTTAAACCAGGCTACTTCTTGGAGGCAAGGTTTGTGGGGCTTTGTCTGACATACTTTGGACATGTTGTAAGGTGGGACAGGTCCTTGGAGAGGGACATCATGCTTGCGAGGGTGGAGGGACGGTGCAGGAAAGGAAGACCCTCTATGGGGTGGATTGATTCCGTGACTGGGGTAATTGGGATGTGTGTGTCAGAGGTAGTGCGATTGGCACAGAATAGAGCAGGGTTTAGGGCTGTTGTACATAGGGTCGCTATTAGTCACAAATGACTCGACGGCACATAACAACAACGTCACCCATAAATATTCCTTCTCTTTTCCCATACCTTTTAGCCTTTGCCCTTAAGAGTCAACTATTACGGTACTTTACATTCATGCCATTCTTCTGTTAGATGTGAGTTTCCTTCCAGCCAGCAACAGATTTTTATCTAACAGTTCTGTATAACACATATTTTAATAATACCATTACAAACCTAAGAGTTTTTCTGTTAAAATACCTCAACTCACTCATTGTCCTCAAGTCAAAATTGACTCCTAACTGACTCTCCAGTGGATTTTCAGGGGCTTTAAATCATAAGGAAGAGACTGCCCATCTTTCCCCCAAGAAGCAGCTGGTGGATTTGAAAGTATTTTAACTTGGGTTAGAATAATAATATAATGTTAAAATAATAGTCACTTTATAGGAAGAATTCAAGGCAAACAGAATAACTAAGTGATATAGGAAAAGACTTTTGTGAACTGAAAGCAAGCTTTGTGCCATTCCTGTGTCTAATAGTCATTTTAGAGTTTTCACCTAAACTCAGTAGTAATGATAGAAGTTTGCAAAAATCCTAAATATTTCAGCTAAAAGTGTGATACTCTCACCCAATACAACATTTAATTTTATACCATTATAATGACTGGGATAGAATGTAAATGTTACCATCTACTGCTGAAGGATGTTAAAAACAGAGTCCACTGTACTGTATTTTTTTTTTTAATTTAAGATTCTTTGTAGTATTTAAAACGATATAAGTATTTTAAAAATATTGGGGTAAAAATATAATCTAGACTTGGAAGTCACTATTTTTTAATCTTTAACTAGGATTTAATGACAACTTTTGAAGACAAATGTAGTTTTAAAAAAAGCAAGAGAATTATTATGACTTGCATATGATCCACAACTTTAAGAGAGCATGATGGTTAAGTAATTAAAGTATTTCTGACAAAATATAGACCATGATAACTCACTGCCACCTTCATCAGAGCCAGTGAGTTATAGAATATATGAAGGGAAATTACCCTTCAAGTAAAACATGTGCCTAGTTTCTTATTATAAATTTTTCTTTTTAATACATAAATTGTCATACTTTGTTAATAAACAATTTAAAGCACGCTGAAGTATGTGATTTAATTATAAAATAATACTACATCAATCTGTTCATTTCTTATCCAAAACATCTGGGGTTTTTTGGTTGTTGTTTTTTTATTAGTTTTAATGAAAGTTTACAGAGACTTAGGGATTCCAGTCATTTATTGTTTCACTTTTCTCTCTGTCCATCCCCTCAATCCCAGTTCACTCTTCTCCTTGAAAAGTAAAATAAAAACTATCTCATTGTTATGCAGTCCTTTCTTCCAAGTCCACATCACTGTGCAGCCTTCATGCTGGACTCCTGTCATGACAATAATACCCAATCATATATCCCTTTTAAACAGTTCTCTCCCTCATCTGTTTCAATGCAGTATACATCATTCCTCCCCTCCTTCTCTGCCATTCCTCAACTCCGACGTCAGTCCCATTTTACAACAGTGGCGCTATGCAATATTTGTCCTTTTGTGACTGAGATATTTCACTCAGCATAATGTCCTCCAGGGTCACCCATTTTGCATAGTATTTCATGAGTTCTTTGTTTTTCAATGCTGCATAGTATTCCATTTTGTGACTATACCAGAGCTTCTCTATCCATTCGTTTGTTGATGGGACTTGGGTTGTTTCCTGTTCTTTGTTATTTTGAACAAAGCTGCAATAAACATGGGTGTGCATATACCTGCTTGGGTAGTGGTTATGGTTTTTTCAGGGTATATGCCCAGTAGAGGATTTGCTGGGTCAAATGGTATTTCTAACTTTAGGAGAAAACGCCATACAGCTTTCCATAGTAGTTGCACCATTTTACACTCCCACCAACAGTGAATAAGGGTTCTAATTGCTCTGCAACCTTGCCAGCATTTAATGTTCGCTGTTCTGTTGAATTTTGCCATTCTTACTGGGATGAGAGGTTGACTCATAGTTGTTTTTATTTGCATGTCTCTTAGAGCTAGGAATTTTGAACATTTTTTTCATGTTTGTTTGCCATCTGAATGTCTTCTTTGGTGGTCTATTTATATCCTGTGCCCATTTTCAATCGGGTTATTTATCTTTATCTTGTTGTGGTCCAAGACATGTTTTTATAATTTGGTCTGCTAAGGTTATTAGCATACCAGGTATAAGAAGTGTTGAGTCAATATTGTCCCAAATTCTTTACCTGCCATGTAAGTCCATGATTTCTGACTTCAATAGCTTCTTCTTTCCTCAGTTTCCTAGTTCCTTTATGTACCTTGTGTTCAATGATTTGCTAGAAGGTCTTCCAAAGACTCACATCAGTCACGGGAATGAGTCACATGACTATCGATACACAGGTTTGTTTTGCAGAAACTGGCAAACAAAGGGTCAGGGTGCTGAAAACTGTCAACTGTGGTGCAGCTGGGTAGTAACAGTGGGTGATGCAGGCCCATGGTGCAGAGACTGGTGAACATATCCAAAAGAGACAAATTCCTAGTGGTGAGTTTCCACGAGTTTATATAAGACTCTAGAAGCATGGGGCTTATACCCATCCTAATCCTCTCTCCTTAATACAATAATTACATCAGTGTAAGGCAAACAGTTACTTTTTGGCTAGGAAAGACAATTCTGAATTATAAATTTTAGACACCTCGAGCAGTTACTGGCAGTCCAGAGACTGGTACTAAAGCCAATTAGATCTTTGTAAGTGGATATTAACTGAATAAAGACTGTATTTTTACAAAAAAATAGCAAGATTTTTCCAAGT
>NW_006400040.1:1542712-1553648 GCF_000299155.1 Elephantulus edwardii | reverse complement strand
GTTCACTCCACTATGCAGCCTTTGGTCTGGATTCCTGTCATGACAAAAATACCTAATCACATATCCCTTTTAAACTGATTTCTCCCTCATCTGTTTCAATGCAACATCCATTATTAAATCCATCGTTCTCAGTCTCCCCCCAATCCCAAGGTCAGTCTCGTTTTACAACAGTGGCACCATGCAGTATTTGTCCTTTTTTGACTGAGATACTTCATTCAGCATAATGTCCTCCAGAGTAACCCATTTTGAATAATATTGCATGAGTTCCTTGTTCTTCAATGCAGTGTAGTATTCCATTGTGTGAATATATGAATATACCACAGCTTCTCTATTCATTCATTTGTTGATGGACACTTAGGTTGTTTCCAACTCCTTGCAATTGTGACAAAGCCAAGATAAACATGGGTGTGCATCTATCTGCCTGGGTGGCAGTTATGGTCTCTTTGGGGTATATTCCCTGTAGTGGAATTGCTGGGTCAAATGGTATCTCTATTTGCAACTTTTTGAGAAAGCACCATACCGCCTTCCACAGTGGTTGCACCATATGTTTAGTTCTTCAATCAAGTTAATGAATCTATTTTTCTAAATCCACCAACAATAGCAACAATCAAATATCTATAATAAATGCATAATTTAATAAATCACAACTCATACACTCACTGGCCACTATTTGTCAATTTGTTGCAGGTGGTTTCAAGTGTATTTAGCATACTCACTCACTTACTCATTACTCTGCTGTCAACTCAGAACTGACTAATAGCTGACCCTCCAGCAGGTTTTCTAAGGCTTTATCACCTAAGAGGAGATTGCCCATCTTTATCCTGCAGAGCAAGTGGTGGATTGAACGCATGTGCCTTTAGGCTGGTAGTACATCTCTCTACTCAGGCCACCAAAGTTCCCTATTTCAAAGATGTCTCATCTACCACCAGAGTCAGCCACAGTGGATAGGTTTCTGTGGAGATTCTAAAGTAAAAGTTTAAGAGATGGTATGGGTCACGAGATTGTTAGATAAGAAGTGCTGGGAGCATCTACAATCTCCTTATCTGGAAGGCACTCAAAATACACTATGGCCACAATAGTAGACTGGAGGACACCAATAATCATAATGATTGTTCAGGACAGAGCAACATTTTGCTTTACTATAGAGGGAGTCACCATGAGTTGGAACTAATTCAATGGCACATCACTAAACATGGTATACCATGACTAACTGTATGCCTTCAAATTGGAACAAACTCAGATCTGACCCTCCAGTGAGTTTATAGAGGTTTTAAATCACATGGAAGAAGACTGTCCATCTTTCTTTCTCAGGCAAGCTAAAATTAGAAATTCATGCCTTAGGGTTAGCAGTGCTACTTCTTATCATTATGTTGGGAGTAATTATGATATAGAAAATTCCAGTTCAGAGAAGCTTATTTCCTGTATCTTTTACAAAGACCAGAAAAACTGTCCCAACCATGAGTTAGTGACTGAACATTAATTATCTAAGTAGTGTGTTTGAAATATGCTTTGCAACATGAGTAAGTCAAGAGAGCATAGTGGGTCTGGCTGGGCCTAAAAATAAGAGCACCCAAACCTACATCTATTCCTCTTATGCCCACTTGCATCTACCACTGCCCACACAAAATTAAAAACCAAAAGTTTAACTGCAGTGCTGTTTTGAATATAAAGTTTAAAATGAAACACTATTCCTGGTTTTTATACAAGAATAATGATTTCTAAACTAAGGGAAGGTTTTCAGCAAATCTCAGAACATTATCCTTCATGAGCAGCAATGAACAGTCTTCATTTACAAATCTCAGGTGGAAGCATGTTTCTGTTTTCAGAGGTGTTGTCTTTTTCTCACTGACTGTAAAAGTCAAAATCACCAGTTAGAGATGATTACTATTATTATTATTATTATTATCATTAATTTTAATCACATTTTCTTTGGTACTTATCTTTCTTAGAACTTACAAGGGAGAAATTTTTATGCTATATTCTTTAAGTTTGTCATGGGCAACAAGAGTAGTAATTTACTTATTCCTGCTCAGAGTAAGTTATTTATTTGCTAATTGCCATGTTTAGAATGAAGATGAATTAAGATTTTAAAGAAGACTTCGGAATCTAGTACATCTTGACCATCATCTTTGGTCTAAACATATGCTTTTAAAGTAAAAAATAAACTTTAATCTCTACAAATTAAGAAACCGTATGATGTGTTGCTCACATTCGTATTTTCTTCACAAATAATGTGAACTTAATTTTTACAAATCTATTGGTTTGTAATAAAATTTCTGACGTTTCCTTAACTTTCAGAAACTTATAAAGCTAACAACAACTTGACTCAATTAATTGTCAATTTTATTGAATTAGAACTGATAATGGACCATCTAAGGCAAGGGAGGAGACTGCCATTTTTCTCCTGTGGAGAGACAGGTTCAAACCTCCAGACAGGTGTTGCCTTTAACAGCCACAGAGAGCAGAAAGGGAATAAAGGAAGATCCAGAAACTGTTAAAAGGAATAATTTCAAATATAACACACAGTCACAACAGAGAGCTTTAAAACATGTTTTAATATTAACATGTTTCCATTTAATGTTTTCACCTTACTGGGTCTACAATCAACACCCTTGGTACCAGAAGGAGAAGTACTGTGTAGGGAAAAATATGTAGTTAGGAACTTCTCCAAATAACCTAGGTGAAATAATGTCAATTTGAAGACTAACATGTACCAGGCCATGGTCTTCTCAATCATTTGCTATGCACCTAAAGATGGACAATGAATAAGGAAAACAGGAAAAGAACCAATGTCTTTGAGCTGTGGTGTTGGAGAAGAGTGCTTAATGTCCCATGAATGGTCAAAAGAACTAACAGATATGTCTTGGGAAACGTGCAGTCAGAATGTTCCGTGGAAGCAAAGATGGCAAAGCTTTGTCACACATATTTTGGATATGTTGTTAGTATTTTTAACAGATTTAGCTTGCTTAGCTGCACAACCAACACTCTTGGTACCAGCAGCCAGGAAATTAAAAGACGAATTGCATTGGGTAAGTCGGCTGTCAAGGAAGGACACTGTCAATCTGGAGACCAAGGTGCACCTGATTCAAATCATTGTCTTCACAATTACATGGTATGCATCAGAAAGTGGGACAATGACTAGGGATTACAGAAGAAGATTTGATGCCTTTAAAAGCTGTGGTGCTGGAGAAGAGCACTGAATATACCATGGACTGCACAGTTTTATTCTACAGAGGATAAAAACCAGGCTGCACCTTGGAGGCAAGCATTCTGAAGATCCATCTGACATATTTTGGGCATGTTGCAAGAAGTGACCAATCCTTGAAGAGGGGCATCATGTTTGAGAGGGTGAAGGGATAGCTCAGGAGAGGAAGACCCTCAAGGAGATAGACTGACTCAGTGACTAGGGTAATGGTGGCAGGTGTGTCAGAGACAATGAGGTTGGCTCAGGATAGAGCAGGGTTTTAGGGCTGTTGTACACATAGGGTCACTCTGAGCTGCAGGCAAAGTGACAACACATAACAACAACAACAACAACGACCAGCAGGGAAGAAGCAGAGAATGCAGTGCACATCTTTAGGAGCCAGAGATCCTGTGCCAGTAAGACTGAGAGCAATAGCCACAGTGGAGAACCAGAAGTAGCATGAGACTGACCTAACCGGGGCCTATTGTCCCACAGATCCAGAGAACTGGGGCCCTCAATCAAGCTTGCTGGAGAACTGGAGGAGACACCATAACTGCCAGGACTAAGACAGCTTTGTAACAATGACCTAAGTCATTTACACCGAAGAAAAAAGGACCTGCAAGCATGATTGTGAACCTGTCCTAAGAATATGTATCCTACTGCTAACCTAAATTGTAACCCGTTAACTTCCCTAATAAACCCCATAACGATGAGTATGGTTCTGAGTTCTGTGTGGCCACAGCAATGGATTGTCAACCCAGCAGTAGATCAGTAATAGCCTTAAGAGGGACAGTCAGTATTAGATGGTAGAATTATACATAGAAGAAAAGATGAAATGCCTGACTTTTGGGAAATCAGTTTTGTTCCATGGATGTTGATGGGGACAGTTTCTTCCTGTAGAGTTAGAAGAGGTCAAATGGTCATTTACATTATTACGGTCTCACTCTATTTTAAAATATCAAGAAAACCTGAAAACTTGAGTTTTCAAGATGAAGCCGAAGATACCAGAAAAGAAATTCAGGGTAATAAAACCATTTGACTTACAGTCCCTGAAGAAAACAAAAGGGGGATGGGTAAAAGATAAGGGTGAAAAATAAGGGGTAAGGATGTAAATCTTATCACAGGGTCTTCTAGGAGAAGTGAATATTTTTTTAACTGGATTCAAGAGCAAAGGGAAATCATTAAAGATGGTAGATTCAGATAATTTCTTAACAAATAGCCAAGTCATTATCAGTTCAAACCCTCCAGCAGGGATTCAGAAGACAGATCAGGCAATATATTTAGGAAACTGTCATAGCCTGGAAATCCTGTAGAAGAGTTCTATTCTTCATATATGAGGCTGCAGTGATTCGGCATCCCCTTTACAGCAACAAAGAACAAGCAATTAGGTCTTCCTGAGGTGGTCTGTCTCTAGCTGGTAGGCTCCTTGGTATCAGAAGTTGTGTTCTATTCATCATCCTCTTTCTTTGTAGTCCAGTATTTCTGAAACTGCTGGGTGCATCTCTGTAGAAACTAGAAGTCTTTCAAGGAGTCAACCAGCATAGAGATAATTTTAAGAAAATCAATTCCTAGGTCCTTAGTCTTCATTATTTTCTTTCCTAAAACTGAACTGTAATTGCAAAGTCTCTGAGAATGACTCTGTAATCGCAAAATCTCCTTTACTACCCTAGATTACTGCTTCTTATTATTGTGGAGCATCATTTTGTGGTGGAAAAACTTCAGGAGTCTAAAATAAAAGGATAATTGGTTTTAGTATTGATATTGAAAAAAAATAACTGGAAAGCATATTCTTTTGAAACTCATGGATTTTTAAATCTTTGCTCTTCCTGAAAATAAAGGTGGATACAAGAAATTATCATGTAATGTTTGACGATAGAACACTAGGGAATAATCATCTCATCATATTTAACATACATTTACATAGATTGCTTTTCATGTGAAATTAAAATTCATTACAATTTCCTCTATTTTTATTTCCTAAATTTGGTAACGCTGACCACAGTTTAATTGTTAACTGTATCCCATAAATTATGTGGTCATTCCAGGTCAGAGAGCACTTTTAACTTTCCTTTAATAAAGAGAATGAATGAATCAAGTAACACATACCGAGATCATACTGAGCGAAAAACTACTTTCAGTTGAAGATTTTCCCTTCCCTCCCTTGCATTCCTCACCCCCATACAAACACACAAACACACCCTGAAGTATAATTCTTCCTGCCAAGTTTCCATTTGTGCAAAGGTGTAAAAGTGGTCCTGCCATATAGGTAATAACTTGGAAAGGGAGCTCACTAAAGACTCAAATACAAACAACATCGTGAAGACTGCAACATAAGGTAAGGATTTTACACAAAAGCACAATTTCTAGAAATAGCAAAAGGGAAAAAATAAATCACCGTGCTGCATGTGCCATCATCACTAGTAACAAGTAATTTTATACAGAAAAAAGAAAGGAGGGGAGAGACAGGGCACTTACTAGTGCAAGTACCCTGGGAATACAGAATTTAATTAATTTTGCCCTGTCTGCTACATGAACTTAAAAGCCTAATATTGATACTAGAAATATTTCTAAGCCCTGTGGTGTTATTTTCATTTTTAATAATGTGTTTGAAAATGTATGCAACCACTTCTCAGTAAATATAGATGCTTTTCCTTCAAATCTCTTTCTAAAATGAGTTAGATTTCCCCGCCCCCTTAAAGCTATCAATCATATATATTATTTGCGTATAATTCAAATTCATTTTGTGATAACAGATTTCAAAATCTCTCCTCCTTCCTTTAGGAAGGAAGAACAAAAGGTAAAACAAACAAGGAAAATAACTTTGTATAACCCCTTCTATTTCAGATCCTGATTATTTCCTGCTATGAACTTCTTGCTTCAGTTCTACTTTACTGTGCTTCAGATATGGACAAGATAAAAGAAGCTCTTATATTCTATAAAGAACAAGTTTACCTTTTATGTAAACATTGAAAAAGTGTGAAAATTATTTAACCTTTGGGAAAAAAATACATGTTTTGGAAGTGTTTAGGCGAAAAATTCTCTAAAGATTAGTTCCTAAACACATTATTTTCACAACTAAGAAATAATAGCAATTCAGTTCCATTCTTGCAGTTAAAAGCAAATAAATTGGGATAGGTAATGGAAAGAGCATGAACACAGGCAGCAAACACTTAGCTTCAGATTCCAATTCAGCTACTCATTAATTGGATAGCATTTGGCAAGTTTCTTAACCTCTTAGGATGTTTATCTG
The DNA here is from genome assembly GCF_000299155.1 of Elephantulus edwardii. NCBI lineage: Eukaryota > Metazoa > Chordata > Mammalia > Macroscelidea > Macroscelididae > Elephantulus > Elephantulus edwardii. The sequence goes on along the minus strand of NW_006400040.1, from coordinate 1,547,214 downwards.
TATAATGCAAGCAAATAAAAAAAAGCCACTGTCTTTGAGTTAATTTTGACTTATGGTGAGCCTCTATTGTGTTTCTAAGGCTGTGTATCTTTCTAGGATAAGAATGCCCAACTTATTACCATAGATTTATTGGTAGATTTGAACCACTAAACCTTTAGTTATCAGTCTAACATATAACACACTGTACCACCAGCATTCCTTCATCTTGTTATGTGCCATCCAGTAGCCTGCAATTCATAGCAAACCTAAGCACAATATTTTTTAATCCTGCCCCTACCCTGAGCCAGTCGCACAATCTCCAAAACACCTAACCCCATTACCTTAGTGACTGTGTCCTTCTTTTCCAGGGTCTTTCCCTCTTGTGCTGTCCCTCGACTATTCCAAGCATGATGTCCTTCTCCAAGGACTAGTCTCACCTCCCAATATGCTCAAAATATGTGAGACAGAGTTTCAAAATCTTTGCCTCAAAGGAGCAGCTTGGTTTCATCCTCTCCAAGACAAACCTCTTTGTTCTCTTAGCAGTCCATGGAATGTTCAAGACTCTTCTCCAGCACTACAATTCAAAGGCATCAGTCATTCTTTTGTCATCTTTAGATATTGTCCATCTCTCTGATGCACAACAACTGCAAAGAACATGGCCTATATCAGGTGTACCCTAGCCTCCAGACTGACATCACTGCTCTTTAGCTCTCTATAGAGGTCGCTGACAGCATATTTACATTAAGCTATTAGTCTTTTGATTTCCTGATTGCTGGTGCCAAGAGTGTTGATTGTGGAACCAAGCAGGCTGAAATTGTTAACAGCCTCAATCTTTTCTCTATCTATTATAGTGTAGCCAATTGGCTCAGTGGTGAAAATCTTTGTTTTCTTGATGTTGAGCTTCAATCTACATTGAAGACTACAGTCTTTGACTTTCTGCAGCAAATGCTTCAGGTCCTCCTCATTTTCAGCATACAAGGTTGTGTCATCAACATAACATAGGCTGTTGATGACTCATCCTCCAGTTCTGATGCTACACTTCCCCTTATAAAGCCCAGCTTGCCGGAAGATCAGCATACAGATTAAAAAGGTATGGAGACAAGACACATTAAAAAGGTATGGAGACAAGACACATTCCTAATGTACTCCTTTCCCAACTTTGAACCATATAGGGTTTCCTTGCTCTGTTCTGATGACTCTTTCCTGGTCCTGGTATAGATAACATATGAGCACAATCAGGTGTTCTGGTATTTCCATTCTTCTCATGTTCTTCACAATTTTGTGTGATCCATATAGTCAAATGCCTTTGCATAGTCAATGAAAAACAGGTAAACATTCTGGTATTCTCTACTCTCAGCCAAGATCCATCTGCTATTGGCTATGATGTCCCTAGTACTGTGGCCTCTTCTATGTCCATCTTGTATTTCTGGTAGGTAGTTCTCTGCCCATGAATTGTTCCAGTTGTTCCAGATAATCTTCAGGATTTTGCTTCCATGTGATACAAGTGATGCTGTTGTTGTATACCACAGAGTTGTCACTGACCCATAGCTGATCCTCCGGTGGGTTTTCAGAGGCAGTTAATCACACCAGAGGAGAATGCACATCCTTCTCACACAATGTAATTGTTTGATAACGTCTACACTCTGTTGGATTACCTTTTTGGGGGGAATGAAAATAAATATGAATCTCTTCCAGTCAGTTGGCCAGGTAGCTGTTCTCCAGATTTCATGGCACAGCCTGGTGAGCAAATCCAGGGCAGCATCTGTTTGTTCAAATGTGTTGATTGGTATTCAATAAATTTCTGGGGCTTTGGTTTTTTCCAGTTCCTTCACAGAAGCTTGAACTTCCTCTTTCATCACCATTGCCTCTTAATCTTATCTTGTTGCATGAAATTCTTGTTTCAGCCAGTTATTTTTGGTACAGTGACTCTTTGTACTCTTTCCATCTTCTTTTGATACTTTCTGGATCATTCAATAATCTGCCCATAGCATCCTTAATTACTACCACTCAAGGACTGAATTTGTGCTTAAGTTTCTTCAGCTTAAGAATTGCTGAATGAGTTTGTCCCTTTTGATTTTCTGACTCCAGCTCTTTGCACATTATAATGCTTTGCTGTTTTCCTAAGCTGCTCTTTGAAATCTTCTGTTCAGCTCCTTAACTTCCTTATTTCTTCCCCTTGCTTTGGCTTCTTGGCATTTTACTACAATATTCAAAGCCTCTTTTAATATATTTCTCTATTTTTTTCTTCCTCTTCTGTCTTTGTAATGCCCTTCTGTAGTTTCCATGAATGAAGCTCATCTAGTCTTCATATGTTAAGTATTCAATGCCTAAATCTATTTCTGAGATTATTTTTAAATTTAAGTAGGATAGTCTCCAGGTCAAATTTAGACATTTGTGGATTTCTTTTAATTTTCTTGAGCTTCAGCTTCAACTTGTCTATGAGTAGTTGATGTTCCTTTTTACAATCTGCACCTGGTCTCGTTTTCATAGCTGACATTGAGCTGCTCCAATGATTTTTTTCCCCCACAGCTGTAATCAGTCTGATTCTTGTGTAGAACATCAGGTCATCTGTATAAAGCAGATGATACTAACAATATCTATTTCAAAGATTTGTTGTAAACATTTAAAAAATATAGTTCTTAGAACAAGGCCTATAGTAACCACCACGTAAATGTTTTCATTACACAGAAATAGTTATCAGAAAGATTTCTGGATTAAAAGAAAGATTAAATTGAAAAGGTAGAAAGAAACTAATTTAATGGAAATGGAATAAAAAGAACAGAAGCAATGATAACAGCCGGACACGGTGAAGAATGCAACTAATGTTACTCAGTAATTTGTATAAAATTTATTTAATGAGAAAGTAAACTGCTTTGCAAATACTAACAGAAAACACAGTAAAACATTATTTTTAAAAAAATGCAAAATAGTAAGAACTGTTTCTGGCTCTAATTATGAATGCATGTCTCTTTATATAGCTAACTTTCATATTTCTTCTTCCTGGAAGATATAGTAGAGATCATGATTTTAAAGAAAATGTTTTACAGCCTATAAAGAATCAGAGCTTGTGGAAAGGCAAGGCGATTTTACAAATACTTGGCTAATATTGATTGTGATGTGGTCCACTGAGCAGCACAGGGAGTATCCAAGACATGGAGTCAAGTCCTGGTTCACAGATAAACTGACTGCACTGCTAAGTTGTTTTGTTTTTATCTCATCTATAAAATGAAAAAAATCCAAATAATTTCTACTACTTCTTGCAGAACTAAAATTCTGATTTCATAACCTCTGGCATCAGTATCAAATTTACCAAAAGGAACTTTTACTTATCAAGGACCTTTTTTGGGATATTCTTTCTTGAAATTTCAGATCACTCACTATGTTATCACACCACAAAATTTATCACACAATACTGCACATATGTTCCACCCTTCTCAAATCACGTAAAAAAATAATCTCAGTGTTCAATAACTAGAAAAACAAGAATGATAAATTATTAAATTTTCACTACTAAGTGAAACCGGCAAAAAATTAATAATACCTATCCAGGCCATGATCTTCTCAATTACTTGCTATGCATCAAGAGCTGGATAAAAACTAAAAATAACAGAAGATCGATGTCTTTAAATTGTGGTGCCGGAGAAGAGTTTTGAACATACCATGGACTGCCAGGAGAACAAACAGGCCTGTGTTGGAGAGGGTGAAACCAGGCTGCTCCCTGGAGTTAAGGATTTTGAGGCTCTGTCTCACATAATTTGGGCATGTGGCTAGGAGGGGCCAGTCATGCTTAGAAGGGTGGAGGGACAGTACAGGAGAGGAAGACCCAGGATGAGATGGATAGATTCAGTGACTGAGGTAATGGGATTAGGTCTGTCATAGATGATGAGATTGGCTCAGGATAGGGCAGGTTTCAGAAATAATTTACATAGAGTCACTATGAGTTGCAGGCCACTCGATGGCACATAACAAAAACATACAGTATTCTTCAACATCTAGAAGTTCCCTATCTGTATACTTTAAAAGGTGTTTTTCAATGATCTTCAGCAGTATTTTGCTTTCATATGATATTATATCATAGTTTCTACATTCTATAGGATCACTTTTCTTAGGAAGGGGAAGAAATATGGGTATCTTCCAGTGAGTCAGTCAGACAGCCATCCCCCAAATTTCCTGGCACAGCTGCATCTGTTAGTAGAAACATGTCAATAGGTCTCCCATCAATTATCAATTCCTGAGGCCTTATTTTTTGCTAATGCCTTCAAAGCAGCTTTAACTTTTTGTTTCATTATAACTCGCTTTTGTTTATATGGTACTTCTTGACATTTTTCAGCCATTTCTTTCTGGTACATTGATTCTGTGTATTTCCTCCACCTTCTTTTGATGTGTCCTGGATCATGCAACATCCTTCAATAGCATCCCTTAACATCCTTCAATATTGTGACTTGAGGCTTAAAAGGTTTTTTCAGTTCCTTCTGCTTGAGAAATGCTGAGTTCTTCCCTTTTATATTCCAATTCTGTCACCT
>NW_006400040.1:1524021-1542232 GCF_000299155.1 Elephantulus edwardii | reverse complement strand
TCGTCAACCACTTAACTTATGCAAATGACATAACCTTGTCTGACTAAACTGAGAAGGACTTCAATCATTTATTGCAGAATATCAAAGACTACAGCCTCAATGTGGATTGCATCTCAACATCAAGAAAACATTCTCACCACTGGGACAATAGTCAACATCATGATAGTTGAAGAAAAGGCAACTGTCAATGACTTCATCTTACTTGGATCCACAATCAATACACTTGGTTGGTACCGGCAATTAGGAGGTCAGGAGAAGTACTGTTGAGAAAGTCTGCAGTTAAGAGACTTCTCCAAATTACTGAGGAGAAATTATGTCAGTCTGAGGACTAAGGTGTTCCTGATTCAGGCCATGGTCTGTTCCATCACTTGCTACTAATCTGAGAGCTAGACATAGAATAAAGATGATAGAAGAAGAATTGATGCCAATAAATAGCAGTGTTGGAGAACAGTTGAATATACTATAGATTACCCAAAGTACAAACAGGTATGTTTTTGAGAAAGTATAGCCAGAATGCTCTTTCGAGGCAAAGATGTCAAAGCTTCGGCTCACATATTTGGGCATGTTGTTAAAGAAAGACTATTCCTTGGAGAAAGACATCACACTTGGAAAGGAGGATAATCAGTGAAAGGCAAGAAGACCCTCAGCCAGATGAACTAACACAGTGACTGCAGCAACATGCTCAAGTATGCCGGAAATATCAGAAATAATGATGTCTCACGATAGGACAGAGTTCAGATCTGTTGTTCATAGGGTCTATATTAGTCATACTTGACTTGACAGCACGCAACTACAACAAATGTTAAAACGGTTAACACAATCAGGTGCTAATAGAAAGGTTTTGGTTCCATTTCACCCAGACATGCCTTGAAAGAAAGATATGGCAATCTGTTGTTGTTGTTGTTGTTGTTGTTGTTATGTGCCGTCGAGTCGTTTGCGATTCATAACGATCCTACATACAACAGCCCTACACCCTGCTCTATCCTGTGCCAATCTCATTGCCTCTGACACACCCATCCCGATTACCCCAGTCACTGAATCAATCCACCTCATAGAGGGTCTTCCCCTCCTGCGCTGTCCCTCCACCCTCCCAAGCATGATGCCCCTCTCCAAGGACCGGTCTCTCCTTACAACATGTCTAAATTATGTTAGACGAAGCTCCAGAATCCTTGCCTCCAAGGAGTTGCCTGGTTTAATCCTCTCTAGGATGAATCTGTTTGTTTTCTTGGCAGTCCATGGTACATTCAATACTCTTCTCCAGCACCACAGCTCAAAGGCATCAATTCTCCTTCTATCCTCCCTAGTCATTGTCCAACTCTCTGATGCATAACAAGTGATTTCAAAGACCATGGCCTGTATCAGGCGCACCTTAGTCTCCAGAGAGACACCACTGCTCTTGAGTACTTTAGAGAGGTCCCTAACATCAGACTTTCCCATCGCAATACTTTTTTTTATTTCCTGGCTGCTGGTGCCAAGAGTGTTGACCGCCGAGCCAAGCAACCTGAAGCTGTGAACAATCTCAATCTCTTCGCCATCCATCCTGATGCTACCAATTGGTCCAGTGGTGAGAATCTTTGTCTTCTTGACATTGAGCCTCAGTCCCTACTGACAGCTGCAGTCCTTGACCCTCTGCAGCAAGCGCATGAGGTCCTCCTCAGTTTCGGCAAGCAAGGTTGTGACATCTGCATAATGCAGATTATTAATAGATCTTCCACCAATCCTGATGCCACACTTCTTCTCCTAGAGCCCAGCCTCTCAGATAATCTGCTCTGTATACAGGTTAAAAAAGTATGGGGGCTAGGACGCATCCATGGTGTACACCCTTCCCAATTTTGAACCATGCAGTGTTACCCTGCTCTGTTCTGACGACTGCCTCCTGGTCCAAGTATAGGTTTCGCATTAGCACGATTAAATGTTCTGGGATTCCCATTCTTCTCCGAGTCAGCCACAGTTTGTTATGGTCCACACAGTCAAACTTCTGACACACCTATAGGTACAAAACCCCAAGGCGGAGCCAAAATCAGTCGGGAGGCACAGAGGGCAGACTGCGGGGACACGCAGCCGGGGAGTCTGGAAGCCGCGCGGGCAGAAGTCGAGTCCAGGCAATAGAGAAGCGACTCGTGGCAACAGCTTCTGACACACCTACAGGTACAAAGCCCCAAGGTGGAGCAAAAAACAAAAAAAAACATCTGGCAATCTATCTCTGAAAAAATTAGCCCTTGAAAACCCTAAAGAGAACAGTTATTAATTAAAACCAACTGAACAACTGGTTTGATTAGTTGGCTTTATACTGAATTAATAAAGGGAGAGGAAGAACTAAACATTCACTGCCATTAGGTTGTTTCCTATTAGTAACAATCCTATAGGACAGAGTGAGGAGCCTTAGTGGCACAGTCAGTGAAACAATGGGATATCAAGATGTTAACTAAAGGCCAGTAGTTCAATCCACCCAGTGGTCTGTGGGAGAAAGATAGGCAATTGCCCATGGTAAAGATTTATAGTTTCAGAAACCTGATGGAGGATTGCTATACACTGGAATTGCATGAAGGTAGTAAGTAGGTATAGAAAATAGTAGAAGTGCCACATAGGGTTTCTAAGGTTGCAAATGTTTTTTTCCCCCTTTTAAAAAAAAAATAAATTGTGATTTAACAAAAGTTTACAGAAAAGGTGGATTTTCATTCATTCATTGTTGTACATTTTTTTTACAAATCTTTATAGTAGCTGATTACCTCATCTTTGCACTGCAAAGTGGCTGGTGGGTTCCAACCGCTAACCTATTAATCTTAATATCAATTTTTTAACCCACTATACCACCAGGACTCCTTGTATACTGCATCTGGGGATTGTGCCTCCGTGTGTGTGTGTGTGTGTGTGTGTGTGTGTGTGTACTTAAATAAAATGTGGGCAGATTATTTTTATCTGCAAATTTCATTTCATGATAGCAAAGAGGGCACTACAAAATACAAGCTATTTAAAAGGAAAGATTTAGATCCAGTATGATTGAAAATCTTTACTTTGAATACCACTTAATTTAAGCTGTTCATTTTATGGAACTCAAACTGATGTCCTGAGAAGAACCTATCAGATCTTTGATGGAAAGTCTAGAGGGTTTTCCACGACAAGCCATTCTGTTCTACTCTGATTTTTTAATCTGTAGTGTCAAAATGAATACAAAAAATGCCTGATTCCAATTTATACAAAGTGAAGTTAGAGAGCTCCTGAGGTGCAAAAATGGTGACACTTCATCTCACATACTTTGAGCACATTAGCAGGAGGGATCAGTCCCTGATAAGACATTATACATGCAAAAGCCGTGGGTCAGTGAAGGAGAAAACCCTAAATGAAGACAGACTGACAAAAAGACTGTAGCTATGAGCTTCAGCGTAAGAGAGACTGTAAGAATGGTGTATTATCAGGCTTGGTTTTATCTATTGTACGTGGGGCATCATCTAGGAGTTGGATTGGCTCAATGGTACCTAACAACATCTCAAAATACAAAATGTACAGTTGACCTAAACAGCATCAACATATAAAGTACTCTTATGGGATGAACCACGGCAAGGACAAAATAAGAAAACTGCTGTCAATATCCCCCCAGAAAACTAAACATCATTCATTTGACTGTTTGTTATCTCCTGTGCAAAAAACCCAAAGCGAATGAAAATTAGAATGAGTCATTTAAGAGGTTTCTAATTTTGCAAGATTAAATCAGCACAGGTCTAGAATTTCCTCTGGAACAAAATGCCACAGAACAGACTTTGAGAGAAAATAATAATCTACTTTGGCAGTCCCACAACTCATTTTATCCATTCATACGGGGTCCAGTTTTCATTTCACTCTAAATGCTAGGGAGATCAAATGTCTCTTTTGATTACTGTGACCTTTTAATACGATTTTTAAAAAGTATTACACCTTGAAAACTGATTTTTCCTCTTGTTTATTTGTTAGTTAAACATTAATTAAGCGTTCTTTGTTTAAAATGTTGCACAGAATGATTCAGTGAATTATAGAGGACAAACTTTCTGTCTCTGACAATGTTACCACTATAAGAGGAGACAGAAGAAATATAAACATCTAAACATAAGTGCATGGCAAAAGCTGAGACACTACACAAGAGCAACATGCAGGTATTAAGGGTGAAAGTAAATAAAATCTTAGAAAGGAGCTCAGAAGTTGAAAAGCAACTATAGAAGTTCCATTTCTAAATTTTCTGTCATATAGCTCTTAAATTATCTATCTAGTGGGAATCCAAGAGGTGGATGCTGAGCCTACTTTTTCCAAAATAGCACAATACCACTCAAGTGTTAACCATTCTAGCCACAACTGAGATAGGTCTTCTTGCAGGAGAAATGACTGCAACTTTTTCAAAAGCAAAGAGAAATCTGACAAATGACCTTTTATCTGCAGTGTCACAGAACAAAAAAACTCACCACTATACCATATTAAGAATTTCAGCATGGAGAAAACAGTCAATGCCCTCAAGAAGCTAACCAAAAAGTTGAAGGTTAGGGTACACCCAGAGTTACCATAGAAGAAAACTTAGTGACCTACTTTTGAAAATTGGTTATGAAATCCTGTCATTTCTTCTCTGATACACATGAGGTCACTATGAATAGGAAATGACTCCATGGCAACTTGTTTTTTTGTTTACACCATATCAATGTCTCTGATGCCACAAAGCAAAGTCTATCCTTTTGTTTAAGTATACAAAAATAGGTAAGTTTAATGATATCTGCTTAGGGTTTGTTGTTGTTGTTATGTGCCATCAAGTTACTTGTGGCCCATAATGTACAGTAGTTCTGAATCCTGCCCTATCTTGAGCCAATTTCACAGTATCAAACACACTTAGCCCCATTATCTCAGTTACTTAATCAACCCATCTCATCGAGGGTTTTCTCTCCGGTGCTGTCCCTCTACACTTCCAAACATGATGTCCTTCTCCAAGGACTGGACTCTGCTGGTGACATGCCCAAAGTATATGAGATGGACCTATAAAATCCTTGCCTCCAAGGAAAAACTTGGTTCGAGCGTCTTCTGGACAGACCTGATTGTTCTCTTGGCAGCCTATGGTATATTCAGTGCTCTTCACCACAACTCAAAGGCATCGATTCTACTTGAGGGTTGTTTGTGGATTGTTGTTATGTACCGTCGAGTCATTTGCGACTCATAGCTACCTTATGTACAACAGCCCTAAACCCTGCTCTATACCGTGCCAATCGCACTGCCTCTGACACACCCATCCCGATTATCCCAGTCACTAAATCAATCCACCTCACAGAGGGTCTTCCCCTACTGCACTGTCCCTCCACCCTCCCAAGCATGATGCTCCTCTCCAAGGACCTGTCCCTCCTTACATGTCCAAAGTATGTCAGATGAAGCCCCAGAATCCTTGCCTCCAAGGAGTAGCCTGGTTTAACCCTCCCAGGATGAATCTGGTTTTCTTGGCAGTCCATGGTACATTGAATACTCTTCTCCAGCACCACAGCTCAAAGGCATCAATTCTCTTTCTATCCTCCCTAGTTACTGTCCAACTCTCTAATGCGTAACAAGTGATTGCAAAGACCATGGCCTGTACCAGATGCACCTTAGTCTCCAGAGACACAACATTGCTCTTGAGTACTTTAGAGGGGTCCCTAACAGCAGACTTTCCATCGGTTTTTATTTTTTTATTTCCTGGCTTCTGGTGCCAAGAGTGTTGACCGTGGAGCCGAGCAAACTGAAGCTGTGAACAATCTCAATCTCTTCGCCATCCATCCTGATTCTGCCATTTGGTCCAGTGGTGAGAATCTCTGTCTTCTTGACATTGAGCCTCAGTCCATACTGAAGGTTGCAGTTCTTGACCCTCTGCAGCAAGTGCATGAGGTCTTCCTCAGTTTCAGCAAGCAGGGTTGTGTCATCTGTATAACACAGAGTGTTAACAGATCTTCCACCAATCCTGACGCCATATTTCTCCTCATAGAGAGAGCCCAGCCTCTCGTATAATCTGCTCTGCATACATGTTGAAAAGGTATGGAGATAGGACACATCCCTGGCATACACCCTTCCCAGTTTTGAACCATGCATTGTTTCCCTGCTCTATTCTGACAACTGCCTTTTGGTCCAAGTATAGATTTTGCATTAGCACAATTAAATGTTCTGGGATTCCCATTCTTCTCACAGTCAGCCACAGTTTGTTATGATCCACACAGTCAAAAACGCCTTTGCATAATCATTGAAACACAGATAGACATTCTTCTGGTATTCCCTGCTTTCAGCTAAGATCCTTCTAACTAACATCAGCTACAATATCCCTAGTACCACGACCCCTTCTAAACCCAGCCTGGATCTGGCAATTCTCTGCTGCTGTGCTGTTTCGGTCGTTTTTGGATAATCTTCAGTAGAATCTTGCTTGCATGTGGAATCAATGATATTGTTCTGTAGTTTCCACACTCTGTAGGGTCACCCTTCTTTGGAATGGGAACAAATCTAGATCTCTTCCAGTCAGTTGGCCAAGTGGTTGTTCTCCAGATATCTTGGCACAACTTGGTGAGCACGTCCACGGCAGCATCTGCCAGCTGAAATACTTGAATTGTAGTGGGGGTTAATTAATCCAAAATCCTTTTTGTTTTGAGGAGAAAACAAAAGATCTTCACATAATCACACAGGGCCATGAAAATGAACAGCAACATTCCATTTTCCTTGAGTATTCTAACAAGCACTTATCTCTCAACGGCTGTTTTTTCAATGTCCATTTTACACAAAGATTCATGGTGGGAAGAAAAGACTTCTCATTTGGACTAATTTTAGTAATTTCTAGTAGAATCTATAGACAATAACAGATCTTTGACAAGATGAATCGAAACAGTGATTTTAACAATGGGCTTCGGCATAGCAGAAATTGTGAGGATGGTGCAGGATGGGGTAGGGTTTCACTGTACCCTGTTGTACATGAAGTCATTATAGGTCAGGACAAGTTGGGTCAACTAGACAGCACATAACAACAACAACATCTCAGGCAACCAGGAAACTTCCCCCCCCATCAAGTGGACAAGTTGGGTCAACTAGACAGCACGTAACAACAACATATCAGGCAACCAGGCAACATCCCCCCCCCCGCCCATAAACTGCCATCTAAGGAACTGATTTGTCTTTTTGTAAAGTTTTATTAGTACAACTAATACTTTAAAAGTGTCTCCTATGTTCTAAGCACTGTTCTAAAAATTTAAACTCAATGAAGCTCCAAGCTTAGATGAGAAAGACTAGATGAGAGTGAGTTTAGAGAAAGCTAAGTAAATGCTATACAAAAATTGTTATAGTTGTTATGTGTTGTTGAGTCTCAACCCATTCATAGCTGTCCCTTCACTGGGTTTACAGAGAATGTAAACAGCATGAGAAGAGACCGTCTGTCTGTCTTTTTCCCAAGAAGCACTTGGTGGATTGAAAACACCTGCCTTTGGATTGGAGTGCAAATCCTTGCCACTATGCCACCAGAGACAATGACAAATTATATAAAGAAAAAAAACCACATAAAAAAAAAACAACACGGAAACAGGGCCACAGGGTAAAGAATCACATGTAAACGTTTTCAATTTTAAAGAGCATATGCAAAATGAGTCAGAAAGTAATTTTAAGTCTTCAATTGGTAACTCCCTTTTCTCTACAGACTATAAATCAATTCATTCCTTGCTTCACTTTTCCATTTTTATATTATTACTTTTACTGCTACATGGTGATTTCGAGATAAGACCTATTTCATCTGAGAAAGAAGTTGCACATAAAGAAAATCTCCCCTACAATACAAATATCTGAGATGGTTATTTTTTTGTGTCAACCTAACTGAGCTATTATCTAGTACTCAGTTATTTAACCAAACACTAATCTATGTGCTGCAGTGAAGGTATTTTGTACATGTGGTTAACATCTACAATCAAGTTTGCCTTAAGTATAGGAAAGGGAGTACCCTCAAAGATGTGGGTGGGCCTCATCACATCAAAGCAAAACTAAGGTTTCCAAGTGAAGAAAAAAATTCTGTTTCAAGATCGTAGCATCAATTTCTGCTGAGCTTCAAGTCAGTTCTATAGATACAGGGCTTGCAATTCTCTACAATCACATGGGCTTGCCATTCTCTACAATCTCAAAATACACTGATTCACAAAAGCACACACACATATTCTATTTTCAAGCACTATAAATGATTCAAGTATATATAAAAATAGAGATATTCTTCATCCCCACAAAAACAAATTCGAAATTAAGAGGAAGTTGAAAGGAAAAGTTTATTCACTCCCTAAAAAGGTAAGAAAGAAAAAAAAATCTACACATACAGGACTGAATAGTTAAGCAGAGAGCAGATGTGGTCTGTTAACATTTAAAATATTTTTATGTGTCCTCTTACAGAAAAAGTTTGCTGCTCCCTAACACAGGATTTGATAAATTAGACTCTCTTCTACATTCTTACTGTAAATGGCAATTTTGTCAATAAAACAAGATGCATTTTCAAATTAATCAACCCAATAATTTTATTTTATCCAAAGGAAGTATGAAATTCACACCAAGAAGGGTGGGCAGAGAGAAAAGTGTAACAAAGAAATAGAAATCCAAACTCTCTGTAAATTTTCATTAAAATTAGTAATAAAAAAAATCAATTTTTTATAAAAACACTATTCTTGCTGCAGTGTGCACCCAGAAAGTCTGGTTCCAGGCCTTCAGCTCAGAACTGGGACACCAGTAATGTTCACACTTAAGATACTCTACTACTGTCTGCACTTTTGTAATAATCAGCTAGTCAACCTTCTCAAGTGGTACCACAAAAACTGATATTCCTGAAGTCCTGTTATTCTGAGGAATACTAATATTATGAAAGGTTCCCTGGTTGCATAGTGGATTAAACATTAGGCTGCTAACCAAAACTTTAGCAGTTCCAATTCACCAGCTGCTTTGTGAGAAAAAAAGATTGGCTAGTCAGCTCCTATAAAGATTCACAGTCTTGGAAAGGTTTTCACACAGATATTATTAATCTTGCAGGGTTTATAGAGATAAAAAAAATGTGTAAGAGAGGAGTAAAAACATAACAAAAAACCTATAAGACAATAAATTGTGTGAAGTGAAATGCAATATACAATAAGTGTGTGACTGCTGTTGTTGTTATGTGCCATCAAATCACCTATGATTGATAGTATCCTATGTACAAGAGCTCTGAATCCTGCTCTAGCCTGAGCAAACCTTATTATTTCTGACACACAGACTCCCATCACTGATTCAATCCATCACATCAAGGGTCTTCCTCTCCTGCACTGTCCCTCCACCCTCCCAAGCATGATGTTTAGAAGACAAATAGACTCCATTTTATGTAGTACTCACTCTATTTGAGTAACCAAATCCTGTGTGTGGAAAATTTCTTACCCAGCCCTAAAGTTTTGTCTTGCCCAGTTTCCCAAAATAGTAGTTGCTATTGTTAACGTCACGTTTTGCACTGTACCCTTGATAAACCAAAGATATAAACATTTTGCACTGCACCCTTAATAAACCCAAGATGTAGATGTTTTGTACTGTATCAGTGACTACATGACTATACCCTTAAGAATATGTTAACAGCAGGATATCGAAGCCTGGGCCCACAAAGCCAGAAGAGTAAGAATATAACAGCACCTAGCTGGAGCTAGAAAACTAGGGAATCCTGCCATGTTGCTGGGACCCCCGCACTGCACAGCAAATAAATGACCTCACTTACAATCCAGCGGTATGTGTCTCTTAATCTGTTGGGTACAAAAAATGTCCCTCTTCAAGAACTGGTCCCTCCTTGAAACAAGCCCAAAGTATCTCAGACAGAGTTTCAGAATTCTTGCCTCCAAAGAGTATCCTTGTTTCACCCTCTCCAGTTCGAACGAGTTTGTTCTCCTTGCAGTCCATGATACATTCAGTACACTTTCCCAGCACCACAGCTCAAAGGCATCAATTCTCCTTCTATCATCCCTAGTCACCACCCAGCTTTATGATGCACAATAAGCAATTTAAAAGACCATGGCCTGGATCAGGCATATCTTAGTTTAATTTCCAGACTGACACTGTCACTCTTCAGTACTCTGGATATGACAATGGCAGCAGACTTTTCCAATGAAATTCATCTTTTGATTTCCTGGGTGCTGGTAGCAAGAGTGTTGATTGTGGAACCAAGCAAACTAAAGCTGTTAACAATCTCAGTCTCTTCATGATGCTGCCAATCAGGTCAGTGGTGAGAATCTTTGTTTTACTGATGTTGAGTTTAAATCCATATTGAAGGCTGCAGTCCTTGACCTTCTGCATCAAGTGCTCGGGTCCTCCTCAGTTTCAACAAGCATGGTTGTTTCATAAAGTAAGGTCATCTCATCTGCGTAATGCAGGTTGTTGCTAAGTCATCCTCCAACCCTGATGCCACATTCCTCCTCATAGAGCCCTGCCTCCCGGATTATCTGTTCTGTATATAGATTGAAAAGGTATGGAGATGGACACATCCCTGGCACACAACCGTCCTGATTTTAAACCATGCAATGTTTTCTTGCTCTGTTCTGATGATTGCCAAGTAAATGTTTCACTTAAACACAATCAAGTGTTCTGGAATTTCCATTCTCAGAGTTATCCACAGTTTGTTTAATCCAAATGCTTTTGTATAGACAATAAAACACAAATAGACATTTCTCTGGTACTCTCTGCTTTCAGCCAAGATCCATCTAACATTAGCTATAATATACCAAGTACTATGGCCTCTTCTAAATCCAGACTGCACATCTGGCAGTTCTCTGTTAATGTCCTGCTCTAGTCATTTTTGGATAATTTTCAGCAGAATCTTGTTTGCATGTGGTATTAATGACATTACTGATATTGCTCTACAATTTCCACACTCTGTTGGGTCACCTTTCTTTGGAATGGAAAAAAGTATGGATCTCTTGGTCAGGTGACTGTCCTCCAGATTTCTTGGCACAACTTCAGGGCAGCATTTGGTTTTTGAAATATGTCAATTTGTATTCTGTCAATTCCTGGGGCCTGTTTTTTAGCAAGCTTGAACTTCTTCCTTCATTACCACACAGGCTCTTGCTCATATGTTGATTCCCTCCATTCTTCTGTGTCAGTGTGTGATTTGATCTGCAATTAATGAATTACTTTGTTGTTATTCAATGCCATCAAGATGATAACAATTCACTGAGCCGTACTAAAAATATGTTCAAGCCCATAAAAGTCACTGTGTCAGTTTATCTTGTTCAGAGTCTTTTTTTCCTCTGACACTCTTCCTTTCCTGATGATTTCTTCCGAAGGCTGACATCTCCAGACAATATTGTTGTGTTGCTGTTGAGTACCATCAAGTCGAAACCGACCTATGGCAGGTTATCAGGGGTAGTTAATCATACAGAAGGACACTGCCTATCTGTCTCCAGCAGAGCAGCTGGTGTATTCAAACCACATGCCTTCGAGACTGCAGCACAGCTTCTTGTGACTAGGCCAACAGTAATTAATGCTATGAAAAGAAAACACCTATGAATGGTTGAACTGAAAACTAATACTATTTGTAAACTATCACTCAAATAAAAAAAATAAAAGTTTATTCTCTCAGAAACCCTATGGGGCAGTTTTGTGCTATTCTATAAAAGTATGCTGAGCAAATTTAAGAAGATGAACTATGCAAAGAAGAATACAGTATTGGAAAAAGACGCATGAACAACCTGCATTATGCAGATTACACAACCTTCCCAGCAGAAAACAAAGACAACCTGAAGCACTTACTGCAGAAAACCAAATACCAAACCTAACAGATACTATGTAGATGGAGAAAAGATTGAAATTGTCAATGACTTCCTTTTATTTTTATTCCACAATCAACACTCATGGTAGTATCGGTCAAGAAATCAAATGACGTATTGCAGTGGAAATAATCAGGTATCAAAGACCTACCTAAAGTGCTCATGAGCAACAATGGCAACTTAAAAATTAAGACACATCTGATATAAGCCATGATATTTTCAGTTGCTTCCTATGCATCTGAAGATTAGACAATGAATAAGGCAGACTACTACCAGAAGAGCAAGCAAGTCTATTGTAACCAGAGGAAATGTAACCAGAATGATCCTTAGAAACAAAGATGGCCAAAATTCACCTCACATACTTTGGGCATGTTGTCAGGAGGGCTGTTGTTGTTATGTGCTGTCGAGTTGCTTGCAACTCATAGTGACCCTATGTACAACATCCCTAAAACCTGCTCTGTCCTGTGCCACTCGCACCGTCTCTGACACACCCACCCCGATTACCCCAGTCACTGAATCAACCCACCTCATAGAGGGTCTTCCCCTCCTGCGCTGTCCCTCCACCCTCCCAAGCATGATATACCTCTCCAAGGAACGGTCCCTCCTTGCAACATGTCCAAAGTATGTCAGATGGAGGTTCTTCAGAATCCTTGCCTCTAAGGAGCAGCCTGGTTTAACCCTCTCCCGGATGAATCTGCTTGTTTTCTTAGCAGTCCATAGTACACTCAATACTCTTCTCCAGCACCAAAGCTCAAAGGCATCAATTCTCCTTCTATCATCCCTAGTCACTGTCCAACTCTCTGACACATAACAAGTGATTGCAAAGACCATGGCCTGTATCAGATGTACCTTAGTCTCCAAAGTGACACCACTGCTCTTCAGTACTTTGGAGAGGTTCCTAACAGCAGACTTTTCCATCGCAATACGTCTTTTAATTTCCTGGCTACTGGTGTCAAGAGTGTTGGCTGTGGTGCCAAGCAGACTAAAGCTGTGAACAATCTCAGTCTCTTCACCATCCATCCTGATGCTGCCAATTGGTCCAGTGGTGAGAATCTTTGTCTTCTTGACATTGAGCCTCAATCCATATTGAAGGCTGCAGTCCTTGACCTGCTGCATCAAGTGCTTTAGGTCCTCCTCAGTTTTAGCAAGCAGGGTTGTGTCATCTGCATAACGCAGATTATTGATAGATCTTCCTCTAATCCTGATGCCACAATTCTCTTCACAGAGCCCAGCCTCCCCGATGATCTGTTCTGCATACAGGTTGAAAAGGTATGGAGATCGGACACATCCCTGGCATACACCCTTCCCAATTTTGAACCATGAAGTGTTTCCTTGCTCTGTTCTGACTACTACCTCTTGGTCCAAGTCTGGAGGGTAATCCTAGGGAAAAGATATCATGCTGAGAAAGGATCAAGGGTCAGAGAAAGAGGAAGACCCTCAGTCAGATGGATTAAAATTAGCACAGTGACTGCAAAATATACTTGAGTATGTCAGACTATGAGGACAGACAGGATAGGACAAAGTTCAGATCTGTTGTTCAGAAGGTTGCTATCACTCACAGTCGGCTCCATAACAACAATGTAGGAACACCATGAGTCAGAACTGATTCCATGTCATATACTGATTGGGTTTTTTTATTATTCCACACTGTTCAAATTCTTACTACCAACTTATGTAACATACTTGTTTTAAACAATTTTATTTTTTGACATTGAAACATATGAAATCCCCAATGGTCTAAGTGTTGGGATGCTAACTTTGAACCGGCCATGAGTCAGAATTGATTTGATTGTAGTAGCTATAAGACATTAATATCATGAAATAAAAATAGTGACACAGATTAAAAATAACACCCTTTGTGACTCTGAACCTCAAACTGACAAAAGTGTCTTTTCAGGAAAATTACATTATTAGCATATAAGTTAATATGATGTTGTTCTTGTTAGTGCTATCGATACTTCCCATGTTTATTTTGCAAAGCAGCTTGTAGATTAAAACGGACTATTTTTAGGTTAGAAGCCCAATTTCTTACCCACAAGGCCTCCAGAGTTCCTTATAAATTATTGAAGTTACTTGAATTTTATTGGTTGTATAGTTTTACTGGCATTTAATTTATAAATTTGGTTTATTTTAGAACTATGTCAGTATCCAGAACTAACGCTTATTTTAAATCTAAATGCATTCAAGTAAGTAACACTGTGACAAACATGATTAGGTCCAACTAGAAATGAGGACATTTTCTTCTGTAAGGGGTCCACACATTTAAGAAATACAAGAACACTGTGTATCTTCTGAACAATCACTGTATCCTGGAATTTGACAAACAAACTGCAATCCCTTGCTCCTGCCGAGCAGCAGCCTGGTACAACTATCAGGAAGCAGAAGATGATGCAAGACAGGCCATTTTCAAAGGCTGTCACATTCAAAACAAACTACTTAACCTTTCTGAGTCTCAGTTTCCTCTTCGGTCAAATAGGGATACTGATTTACTTTGCAGAACTATAGAGGTACTCTAGGTGTGATATCAAACCTCAAATAATATCCAACACTCACCATGCAGGTAAACATGTTCCAAGCATATATAAACTGTTTAAATACTCATCACCTAAAAAAAATGGACAACCACCACACTATATGAAATAGGAACAAGTGTATCTCAGTTTTGAAAATGACAAGGCTAAAGTGCTGAGAGGTTCTGTAATTTAGACAAGGTCACTCACCTAGTAAGAGGTACAACCAAGACGTGGCCCAAATATTTACGACCAGAAAGAGGCCAGTTTCCCATTTCAGTTTTATGAAACTATTTCTATAAATGGAGGAAATTATTTTGAAACTGATGCCAATAGTTTACACACACAGGAGCACATAAACATTTCTCCTTTCAAAGCCAGCTACAGACCTTCTACTCCACCAGAGCCTACGAGGCAGCCTCTGAGCCAGTCAGGTCATAAACCTATATCCAGGGTTCTATTTTCCAATTGGCACCAGGTCTGACTCTATAAAATTTAGGGCATACAGGCCAGCTTTATTTTTGAAAGACACCAAAAGTCGATCCAGCATTACAGTAAACATCAATCTCCCTTTCTCCTGACAATTCTACAAGTCTCTCCCCACAACTTCTTCCCTATACACTCCTGCAGCTGAACACACGAGACTTTCCACTAAGCATGAGCGGACAACACTTACAGCAAAGAGCCAGGTCCATCATCACTACCTGGTTTTGTTGACTGCCAAAAAACCACGTGGTTGAGTAGTTTCAGAGCTTGTAGGCTTAAAACTTGAGTGAATTATACAGTAAATTTTATTTCTACTTTCTTTCCATTCTCTATTTATTTCCTTTGCGTAGAATCTGTCACTAATGATAAATATTTCAATTTAATCTAACCTAGAAAATATGCCTACTTGTGCTGCCAACCCAAGGGCAGGCATTTGGAATCCACCGGCTGCTCCTCTGGAGAAAGCTAGGCAATCTCTGCCCGTCCCATCCAAAGTCTTTGAAAACCCAATGGAGGTTAAACTACGAGTTGGTTTTGGCTCGACGGTAATTAGTTTGAGTTTTTTACATGAAATCAAAGTTTTCCTTTTTAAAAATCCATCTAAATAATTATTCTAATGGAGTTATAGTTTTAGAGATGGAGGTAAAATGTTATTGAGTGATATTGTTCCCAAAGCCCATCCGCTAGAATCAAAGTATACAACCGTACTGAAAATAAAGGTTTTTAAATTGTTACAGGGTTTAATTTCTTAGGATAGAATGTAAAATAGCCAATAGGAGTCTATAGCTTCCCAAGAGCTAAACCAGAAACCCACAGGTTTTCTTTTGCAGCTGTACAATCTCCATATTGTTCTGTTGTTGTTATTGTTAACCAGTGAGTAAGAACTGACCCAGCACTGACGTTTTAGCAGGTTTTTAGAGGCAGTTAATTGAATGGGAGGAGAATGCCTATCCTTCTCCAGTGAAGCCTCTGTTCCACATGCCTTCGAGATTGCAGTGCAATCTTCATACTGCTAGGCTACCAGAGATCCCATACCAGATTAAATGGCCATGCTAAATAAGCATATTTAAAACCCCATGCAAGTGTTATTGTTTTGTAACTGCAGCAACAAAAGAAACAAATAGCTTTAAACTTTTTATTATCAGGTGCATGATTGGGAGATTTCTTAATTACTTAAATACAGTTAGATAACAATCAGTACGGATAATAATAGCAATAGTAGTAGGAGTGTCCAGAAACTCTATGTACAAACAGTGCTCAGGCAGTTCGTTCATAGGGTCGCTATGAGTGGTCTACGACTCGACGGCACCAAACAACAATAACAACGATGATGACAAAGAGAGAGCTACGTTGGCGTAGTGGAAAGAAAGTTATGCTACCAAGCCGAAGGTGGGTGATTTTCATCTGTGGCCCTCGGCCAGGTTCAAATTGTCTTCCTGTCAAACATTCTTCTAGGTGTTATAGCACTGGTCTGTGCATTGCTGTACAGAGGTAACTCGTGGTTGCTGTGATGCTGAAGACTGTGACAGTGATGTGCCAATCGTGGTAATGGGTACCCATGGTGGACAGTGTTGGCTGGAGCTTCCCGACTAAAGCCTGGAAGCAGGAGCGGCATCCACTTCCGAAATGGCTTGCCTCCGGAAACTCTATGTACTAACAGTGCTCAGGCCATTCGTTGATAGGGTCGCTATGAGTCGTCTACAACTCGATGGCACCAAACAACAATAAGAAGTAGGAGTGTAGGATTCAGCAATTGATTCTAAGTGTGTTGCATGAGTTGTTCATTTATTCCCACACTAAGAGCCTGTAAGAGTCTGGACCCACAAAAAAAACTATACATTCAAATCCTGGCTCCTCTTCTTAGCACCTAAATAACTTTGGCCAAATTACTTTCACTTCTGGGTGCTTCATTTTTCTAATTCATAAATGAAGCAAGATAGTATCTAACTCACAGGGATAACATGAAGATTAAATGCCTCTAATATGTCAAGTTCTCACGAAACTTTAGTTGCCTAGGGGATAAGGAGTAGTTCTGCCAAACCAAAGACAGGTGGTTCAAGTCCATCAGCTACTTCATGGAAGAAAAATATGGACAATCTGCTCTCATGCAATTGATAGCCTCTGAAAATCTCCTGGAGAGTAAGCTGTGAGTCAGTTCCGACTCCACATCATATAGCAACAACAAGTCAAGTGCTTAGAACAGCAACCAAGGACATAACACTCTACATAAGCACAAGCTATTATTAATTGCTATTATTATCATTTAATTTCAGAAGTAAGGAAATTGAGAATTAGAGAGAATAAGTCACTTGTCCAAGGTCACACAGCTGGTAAATATCAGATCTGGGATTTAAATCCAAGGCAGGTTGACTCTGAATTACCTCAAAAAAGCCTGCAGTTGAAGTACCCACACAAACACACACACAACTCAAGGGGAAAGAAACTAGGGAATTCAATGAATAAGACAACTGCTATTAGTGAAGTTATGATTTCCCTTGGAAGCAGTGACTGAAGGTATTATATGAAACACCAGATGGTCCCAGGAATGGCCTTAATCTTATGTCCAAAGGAGAAAGAACAGATACATAAACATTTTAATTTAGAACAATGGAAGAATTCAAGAACAAAAACAGGAAAGAGAACATTTTAAATTGCCAGATCAAGGTCTCTCCTGGTTCTAGGAACAAATACACATTATCCCACTCTACCTCCTGTCCAACTTAATTCTCTCTTCAACACATGTTATGGTTGATGTTATCACTGTTCAGATCCTCTGGCATTTCTTCTTAAAACAACAAATATTTAAAACTACTTAAGCCTGTGGAAGAATTAATATTTACAGATAATAGAGATTAAAGTAACAATAAACTCAATAAATTAAACATCATTATATGATCTTTACAAAACGTTTTAACACTTTTATAGTCTCAGAAAGAAGGGGATCCATTAAATTTGGAAGATTAAGATCAAAGTGGTCATTCTCTAGGTAACATGGACTTATCAGAAGAGGCGAGGAATTTTATATTCACAGCAGTAGTGAAAGCTATTATTTGCCTCTTTCAATTAAAAAAAAAAGTACAAGCAAGCAGGTATAAACAATCAGTGGCAGCTTCAGCAATAATAAAGAAGTAAATTAATGGCAGTGCAGCAATCAAAAATCTCTATAATACGGCTATTTGGAATTCGAGAGCTATGCTAAGCAAGCTTTTCCTAGATAAAGTTCAAATATTCCATTTTTATTAATTAAATCTGACTAAGGAGCTCAGATGGCAAAGTCTGTTCACAGCATGTTGCACTGGTAACCAAAAAGGCTGAATATCTATAGTGGTTCTCATCTAGAAGTGACTTCCCTAGAGAAAGACGAACGATCTCTTCCCATTAAGATTTATAGCATTAGAAAACCCAAAAGTTGGTCCATAAAAGTTGGAATAAATTTTACAATAGTAAGTTGTTGTTGTTGTTGTT
>NW_006400040.1:1517794-1520580 GCF_000299155.1 Elephantulus edwardii | reverse complement strand
CTTTGAGTTGTGGTACTGGAGAAAAGTATTGAATATATATGGACCTCCAGGAGAACAAATAGGTTTGTCTTGGAGAAGGTGAAACCAAGTTTCTCCTTGGAGGCAAGGATTTAGGGGCTGTCTTACATACTTTGGGCATGTATCCAGGAGGGATCAGTTCTCAGAGAAGGACATCATTCTTGGAACAGTAGGGGGACATCGCAAGAGAGGAAGATCCATGATTAAATGAATTGACAAGGTAACTGGGGCAATGGGATTATCTGTGTGGGTGTCAGTGAGACTGGCTCAGGATTGCGCAGAGTTCCGAGCTATTGTATATAGACTTGCTATGAGTCGTGGGTGACTCAATAGTATATAAAAATAACAACAATGCTCATCTATATAAAACATCAGAAGAAATGCTCTGAGATTACCATCAGTATCACTAGATCAAAATATATCAAGATGTTCCCTTGACTGACTCTAAAAAAATAACACAAATGAAGAATATTTAAAAGAAATTATGGAAAAACCTGTAACATGAGTGAAATTTTTTAAGAGAAAGAATGATACAAAGAGGTACATGAGTCACATGCTTTCTTTTACACATTCCTATCAGCATAACTGAGCATACTATTCAAATCTGGAAGAAAAGTTATTGAGTTCAGTATAACTGATCATAATACAACGAAAACCTACGACACATGCCAGGCTGCACAGAATTTAATAAAACAACATATGAGCAAGAGCTTATGGTGATGAAGAAAGAAGCTCAAGCTGCTTTGAAGGAATTGGCAAAAACTAGAATTGATGGTATTTCAACCAATTGATGTATTTCAAATAATGGATGTTGCCCTAGATGTGCACACCAAGTTGTGTCAAGAAATCTAGAGGACAACCACTTGGCCAAGAGATTAGAAGAGATCTACATTTATTCCCATTCCAAAGAAAGGTGACCCAAAAGAGTGTGGAAATTATGAAACAATATCAATGATATCACATGCAAGCAATATTCTGCTGAAAATTATCCAAAAACGAATGGAACAACACATCAACTGAGAAATGCAAGAAGTGCAGCCTGGCTTTAGAAGGGCTCGTGGTACTAGGGATATTTGTTGCTAATGTTAAACGGCTCTTGGCTGAAAGCAGAGAGTACCATAGGAACGTCTATCTGTGGTTAACTGATTAGGCAAAGGCGTTTGATTGTGTGGATCACCACAAACTGTGGCTGACTCTGAGAAGAATGGGAATCCCAGAACACTTGATCGTGCTAATGCAAAATCTATACTTGGACAAGGAGGCAGTCATCAGAACAGAGCAATGAAACACTGCATGGTTCAAAATTGGGAAGGGTGTATGCCAGGGATGTGTCCTATCTCCCATACCTTTTCAACCTGTATGCAGAGCAGATTATCCCAGACGCTGTATGAGAAGTGCAGCAGCAGGATGGGAGGAAAATTCTAGAACAATCTGTGTTATGCAGATGACATAACCCTGCTTGTTGAAACTGAGGAGGACTTGAAGTGCTTGCTGCAGAAGGACTGCAGCCTTCAATATGGACTGAGGCTCAATATCAAGAAGACAAAGATTCTCACCACTGGGCAACTGGCAGCATCAGGATGGATGGTGAAGAGACTGAGATTGTTCACAGCTTTAGTTTGCTTGGTTCCACAGTCAACACTTTTGGCACCAGCAGCGAGGACATCAAAAGACGTATTGAGATGGGAAAATCTGCTGTTAGCGACTCTCCAAAGTACTGAAGAGCATTGGTGTCACTCTGGAGACTAAGGTGCGCTTGATACAGGTCATTGTCTTTACAATCATTTGCTATGCATCAGAAAGCTGGGCAATTACTAGGGAGACTAGAAGAAGAATTGATGCCTTTGAGCTGTGGTGTTAGAGAAGAGTATTGAATATACCATGGACTGCTAAGAAAACAAACAGGTTCTCCCTGGAGAGGGTTAAAGGCTGCTCTTTGGAGACAAGGATTCTGAAGCTCCATCTGACATATTTGGGCATGTTGCTGGAGAGACCAGTCCTTGGAGAAGGAGGTCATGCTTGGGAGGCTGGAGGGACAGCGCAGGAGAGGAAGACCCTCGATGAGGTGGACTGATTTCGTGACTGAAGTAATCAGGGTAGGTGTGTCAGAAACAGCGATATTAGCACAGGATAGAGCAGGGTTTAGGGCTTTTGTATATAGGATCGTTATGAGTTGCATGCAACTCAACAGCATATAACAACAACATGCAAGAAACAATATCTTCCATCTTAATTTGTCTCCTTTTATAATACACAGAATTAATGGTTGTAATTTCCCCATGAATGAGTCATGCTTGGCCCAAACTTGCATAGTATAAAGTTCATAAAGTCTCAAGAAACGGTTGATCTCTTACTGTCTGGGACAAGAAGAGAACAAATGTAAAAATGTACTGAAATAATCAGTCCAGAGCACAAATGGACCACACAAATCTCAATTACTAGTACCATGAGACCAGAAGAACTACCACCACTCACTACCATAAAAGGTATTGTAATAGAAGATCCTGGATAGAATGGACACTACATGAAATGAAAGTAAAAACCAATAAAGTCCAGGTTCACTTTTCCAACAAAGATCAATGGAACCCTTACTCAACTTTCCAACCCCGAATAAAACTCACCTTGTTTTATGTCTTTCACCCAAAGAATTTTTTTTTTTTTTTTTTTTTTGTAACTTTCACCCAAAGGGTCAGGCAGAATACCACCACCAGGGTGGAACTCACTCCTTAGAATACTGAACCACATGATGTCAAAATAGATGCATTTGC
>NW_006400040.1:1510815-1517569 GCF_000299155.1 Elephantulus edwardii | reverse complement strand
TATATATATATCCTCCTGGTATTTCTGTAGAACACACATGATTCCATACTGTGGGGTCTGGTGTGTGAAACCTACAATTTAGGTAAGTCGATGTAAAACCGGCCAGCCAACCAGTTGCCATCAAGTCAAGTCTGACTTCTGGCATCCACAAATGTTAGAATTGTGCTCTACGGTGCTTTCAGTGGCTGATTTTTCAAATGTATATTTCTAGGTTTTTCTTCTGAGGCATCTCTAGTGAAAATAATCACATCAAATATTAAAAATAAGATTACTTGTGCTTAACAATTCATGGGTTGTGGTTTGTTGTTATCTGGTATTTTTATTTGGGGTTGTTCCTGTTTGTTTGTTTGCTTCATTTACTCCTCACACTACACTGTGAATGAAACAAGAGAATTTTATTACTTTCAGTAGGTAAACAAGGAACCTGAACCTCAGGGTGGTAATATTTTGGCCCATGTCACAAATATGGTAAAACTAGTACTGGTGTCGCCTCCTCTCTCAGAAGAAAATAAAAGTATTTTAACTTGGAAGAATGGTGGAATTTTGAAGTAATGCTTCTTTAAGTGACTCAGAGAAAAAGAAAACAATGTTAAGGAAATTTTTAAAAAAGCTGTGGTACTCCAAGGCCTCTGTAAAGTGGAGCAAATCAGAAAAAAATTGTAGAAAACATAACCTCTTAACAATTTGTAAGGAAGGTCTTACAGGAACATGTAGCAACACACTAAAAGGGAGAGCAGCACCATGATGAATGCAAACAGCAAGGAGAAAAACAATCAACTGAGTGGATAACATGGAGAAGTTAAAAGAGAATGCCAAAAGAAATGAGACTGAAATATGAAATTTACACTTCAACTGAGATAATGCAAGGGTCACCACTATCCATTCCTGAACAAGGTGTGACATGATGAAGGAAACTGGTTTAGTGCCTGTGATAAAAATAGTTTAGTGTCAGAGTAACCCAGGATTGTGGATGGGACAGCATGTCACTTTGAAAAACTGAGAAAAGAAAACTGTTTCAAAGCTATTGACAAGACATCCTTGAGAACTTCTTTTCATTATTTCCTATCAATAGATATGCTGGTCTTGGTATTTTTGCAGGAAAAGGTTCCTCTTGTTTTAGCTTCAAATTCTTACACTTGTATGCTGGTTGGTAGAGGATCTTTGCTTGGTTAAGATTTTCCATTCGATTTGGGCCTTGACTCAGCTATCACTTCAGAAAGGTTAACCATCCTAAGAAAGGTCATCATCATCCTCTGTTTCCTTACACTAACTAATTTTTTCTCAACACAAGTTCAGGTGGCCTACTCTTAACTGCTAATCCAAAGCCCATACCTATCTGGTAGTTCAAATACACAAGTAGTTCTGTAGGAGAAAAATGGGCAATCTTTTCCAATGCGATTTACAGCCCTAGAAATCCAATGGAGGAGCAGCTATGAATCAATTCCAATGCAAAGGCAGTGAGTGAATGCTACAAGATTTACCATTACCTGAGATAATATTACAAATTAATTCTTTACTTGTTGATTATCTGTACCTCCCCTTAAAACATAATCTTTTCTATTTTGTTCTATTTCCAGAACTTGACCTAGAATGTGGCACACACTGAAGCTCAACATCAAGAAAACAAAGATTCTCACCAATGGGCCAACTGGCAGCACCATGACAGACAGTGAAGAGCCCAAGATTATTAACAGCTGTGTGCTTAGCTCCACAATCAACACTCCTGGTACCAGCAACCAGGAAATCAAAATACTAACTGCAATGGGGGAAAATCTGCTGTCAGAGACCTAGTGAGAGTACTGAAGAGCAATGATGTCAGTCTGGAAACTAAGGTGTGCCTTATCTAGGCCATGGTCTTTGCAATTATTTGCTATGCACACAAAAGCTGAACAATGACTAGGGATGAGATAGGGAAAACTAATGCCTTTTGAGCTGTGGTGCTGGAGAAGAGTACAGAATATATAATGGACTGCTAGGAGAACGAACAGATTCACCCTGGAGAGATTGAAACCAGGCTGCTCCTCAGAGACAAGGATTCTAAAGCTCCGTCTGACATAATTTGGGCATGTTGCAAGAAGAGACCAGTCCTTGGAGAGGGACATCATGCTTGGGAGGCCAGAGGGACAGTTCAAGAAATGAAGACCCTCAATGAGATGGACTGATTCAGCAACTGTTGTAATAGGCATAGGTGTGTCAGAGACAATAAGGTTGGCTCATAACAGAGCAGGGTTCAGAGCTGTTGTACACAGGATCACAATGAATCACAAGCGACTTGATGGCACATAACAACAACAAGAACAATAACAACAAATGGATTTTTATGAATCAAAGAAAATCTCACCTATTTACATATGAAGCTGATGGTATTCCCTAAAATCAATCTATCTTGCCCTCCTCTCCAACTCTGTACAGGCCATAGGCCTCATACATTTTAACTCTTCTCATTTGGTCTCATATAAGACACCCAATTTATTCTCACTGTCAACTCAACGCACACCTCCAATGTATTTCTCCACAAATAATCTTACCAAAGTACAAATTATATAAGGTTACCAGTCCCTACTTAAAATATGCTCCATTTTTAATAGGATAGAGATAAAAGTCTTGGTCACTAAGGTGCAGAATAGGTAGGCCCCTAAACTAGACATCCACCTTCATCTCTCTCTACTCCACTTTTACAAGATTCTCCTCACACTTGACCTCTACTGTCCTGCTATGAAGCATTTTGTAAAGCTTTAGTTCTACTGCTGCCTGGCAAACTCCTCATATTCTCTTCTTCACTCTTCAGATGTCAACGGAAGTATAACTTGCTCAGAGTTCTATTATATATGCCTACAGAACTGTACACCCTACTTTATAGAATTTAATGTGTAATTCTATAGTCAATAGTGTATTATGCATGTTATTTTTCTTTTTATTAATAATTACCTTTATCCTGCATACTTTGCTCCATAATAGCACAGGCCATGTATTTGCTCACCAATGGAACTATTATTTTAATGAGCAGTTATGGTGGAACTGACTCATATCTGATCCTCTAATGGGTTTTCAGACATTAAAAATCACAGGAGACTGTCCATCTTTCTCCTGCAGAGCAACTGGTGGCTTTGAACCACCTACCTTTGGAAAGCTTAATCACAACATAATTCTTTACCCAACAGGTCACCAGAGGTCCACTGGACCTATACAATCGAGAATTGTACTTGCTGTACGGCTGGCTTAGAATAAACATTTGTTGAATAAACAAAAGACTATATCCTATTGGGAACCAAAGAGCTAGAAGTCAATGCAAGTCAAATGCAAATTTTGAAGCTGAGGCCACATATCAACATATATCTGTTAACATGTTGAACTCTTATAAAAATGTAAGGAGAAAGGAATAGTATGGGGCAAGGTAGTCTTTGAAACAGCAGTGACTATAAAAGGATGGGACTAAGAACCTGTTTCATTAAGAAACTGACAAGAACCAGTTCAAGCAATTTTCTAAAACTATGTGGTTATGAATTAGGTAATGACAGTAAATGGGTGAAAGGTTACATGTACATATCCTATTAACAAGTCCTTGACTCATCAGTTGCTCACTCATTCTAACTTTGCTCTCCTTAGCATTTGCCTTTATAAAACTTCTTTTAAAAAGAAAAAAAAAACACACCAACTTAGTCCCTGGAAAATGTTTTAAAGTCGTTTCACTGTGGTCGATTAGGCATACAGTAATAGCTAAGTGAGGCAAGGGCCATGGAGGAAATGGCATATAATAGAAAAAATCCACTTTACTCCTGATTAAAATTACTCATGCACAACATGAGAACATACAGACACTAAAAAGTCTGCCCACTGCAGGGTATCATGAGTTGAAGAGCAAGGTCTAATTACGACCCACATTGTTATTGCTTTATTCACAAAGCACCAGAGTTCCTACCAGCCTAAATTCTCTAAGGGGAAGAAAGAGCTTATTAGTTTATTTCCTTATTTCAAGCTTCTTATAAAATGAGACACAACACTGATGAAAATGAGAAACAACTAAATACTACTTCCTTGCATTTGAATCCATCAGTGACTAATGCAATAAAGAGCAAGCCTCCCAGTTTTGCTTTCTGAGGAAGACACACCAAGTTTAAACTGCATGCGTCACTTTTGCTGGAGTCAGTTTTCTAAAGGTGACTTGCCACACCCTGCCTCAAAATAGATCGCATGAAAGTTGTGAACACACTAATCTCCAGAAATACAGCAGACAATTCTTTCCAGTTTCATGCTGTTTATATGAAAAGAATGGTGCACACGGAAATACCAGCCTGAAGCACCGGCAAGAATGTGGGAATCAAAACAGAAAGGGAAAACGAAAGCATGCTGGAACAACTGACGACCAGATTTGTACAGAAGGGGTAATGCAGAGGGGCAGGTGGGGAAAGGGCTGGAGGAAGAACCAGCTCTTTCCATCACCGCATAAATAAGATTTAAAATTTACACTCATGCACAGACATTTAGCAAATTAACATGCAAAATCAAATGGAATTAAACCCACTCAATGAAGACTAAGGTGCCCCTGATCAATCCATGGCATTTGCATTTTCACTTGCTTCCTAGGCATCTGAAAGCAGGACAACAAATACAAATTACGCCTACACAGGAGAGCACCTAACAACATCAGCATGGACTGCCACAAGAGCACATATATCTCAGAGGAGCTTCAACTAGAGTGCTCCTTAGAGACAAGATGGTTAAGTTTCACAAACTTTGGGCATGTTGTTAGGAGAGGCCAATCCTTGGAAAAATACGTAAATCTGGGAAAGGTGAAGGGTCAGAAAAAGAGAGGCAAACCTTTAATGAGACTGACGGAAAAACTGACAAGAATAATGGGCTTGAACATGGCAGAATTAAGACCGTGCTGGGGGGACAGGGTTCAGGTTTTTTTGTCAGAGTCACTATGTGTTTCATAGATACCACTTGACAACAGTAACATGCATTTTCATAAACACAGCTTATAAAAGCATGCATGATCTATGGAAGAAATCCTATGTTTATATAAATAAGCTTTAATAACACTTGACTATGGCTCTCTCAGAACTTACTATAAAAAATAAATACTTGCTGATAAAATTAATAATGTAAATTATGTATTGTTGGTTGTTATGTGCTATCGAGTCACTTGTGACTCATAGCGAGCCTATGTACAATAGCCCTGACACCTCTGACACACCTACCCTCTTTATCCCAGTCACTGAATTAATCCATCTCATCAAGGGTCTTCCTCTCCTGCACTGTCCTTCGCCAAGGACTGGTCCCTCCTTACAACATGTCCAAAGTATGTCAGAAAAAGCCTCAGAATCCATGCCTCCAAGGAGCAGCCTGGACGAACCAGTTTATTCTCCTGGCAGTGTCTCTCTTTTTTTTTTTTCTTTCTCTCTCTCTCACACACACACACACATTTTATATTACTGCAATTAACACTGAATCAGTCCTGATTGAGAGTAACCTCATGTGTGCCAACGTAAAACTGACCTCCATAGCATTTTCAGTGGCTGCTTTTTCAGAAATAGATGACCGAAGTATCACAGGGTGGACTCAAATTTAACCTCCAATCATTTGGTGAGCAGGTAACTGAGTAAACTCTATGGAACACTCAGTGACTTAGTTATGCATATAAATGAAAAACAAATCCATTGCTGTTGGGTAGATTCAGATTCACAGTGACCCTCCATCAGGTTTCTTAAGGCTATACATTTTTACATAAGACTGCTCATCTTTCTCTCTCAGAGGAGCTGGTGGATTCAAACTACCAGCCTTTTGGTTATCAGTCTGATATATTATGCACTACATCAAGAGAGTTCATTAGTTATGTATATAAATTCTTAAAATATAGCAATAAAAGTAAATATTTTAACTATTCCAAGCTTTATCTTTTTTTTTTTGTTACATTTTAATTAGTCTCCAAACAGGTGAAACTTTACTTCTTGTTGGAATTTACTCAGAGCTGAACCGTGAGTTGAAACTAACTCATACCTGAACCTCCAGCAGGTTTTTAGAACCGAGGTTTTTAAATCACACAACTGCCCATCTTTCTCCCATGGAATATGGTAGATTCGAATGGCAGTGCAACTTCTTATCACTCACATGTCACTTACAGCACTATAAATAAGGACAATTTTTAAACAAACGTCTTTTGGCATAGTTAAATGAAAATCTCAGTATCTAAAATTTATGCTAGGCCATTTTTAATCACGACAATGTTGCTGTTGTTGTTGCTGTGTGTCATCAGGCGGGAATCAACCTACAGCTAACCATCCAGCAGGTTTTCAGAGGCAGTAATCGCACAGAAGGAAATTTCCTATCCTCCCGTGTAGCAGCTGGTAGATTCAAACCCAGTGCCTTTCGGACTGCAGCACAGATTCTTACCACTAGGCCAGCGGAGCTCCCTAATCATGACAATGTTGTTGTTGATTGCCGTCGAGTCAAGATCGACTCATAGCGAATCTATGAACAAAAACCTAATGCTTTTCCACAGCTATCTTTGTTTCTTCAAGTTCACAGAGTTTCCAGAGGCATGTGGTTTAGGAAGTGGATGCCACTTCTGCTTCCCAACCTGTTTTACAACTGAGAGCTCCACCAAACACTGTCCATGATGGGAATCCATTCTGGTATTTGATATTTCCATGGCACAAGGTTCAGCATCATAGAAACCCCGATTACTTCATATACCACAATTAACAAAGAGTGATGTACAAAGTGGTATCCTGACAATGTTGTTGTTGTTGTT
>NW_006400040.1:1499855-1507745 GCF_000299155.1 Elephantulus edwardii | reverse complement strand
AAATACCACTATCCTGACAATAGGAGATGTCAATTATTATTCTTTCAGTGTGGGCTCTTCCTTCACTTGTATTTATTTCTACAGCCACTATTCTATGTGTCTTTTATAACTACAAACTCACAGTCAGTGAAGGCAAAAAAATCCAAAATAAAGTCCTTTGTGGTTCCTGCTGCTTTACTGTTTACTGGGCCCATCATTGTTTGTGCTTTCACTTCCCAGTACTTGTGGTCCATATATTCCACCTAATGAGCTGCTTCCTTCTTATGGTGAAGGGATCACCTATTTTGTTTCCTGGTATTTCCCCCACCTCTGACGTGTCATTTAAAGTTATGCTTGACGGTACTACATTTTTTTTCCTTTGTAAGTCAATTCCTTCCATTCTTGTGGCTGTCCTCTTAAGCTCTCTGAGTAAGAACATGTGGAAATCTATTTTTGTTCTCCCTCCTTTATGTGGGGCAAGGCCAGCACAGCTGGGTTGCAGCAAGCACTGCCCCATGCTGCTGGACAGGCTCTGTTCAAGAACCTTACCGTTTATGTGTTGCCCTTATTCATACACATTACACATGGCTTGGAGATGAAGCTGAAGACAGTTTTCAAAAGTTCCAGCTCCTCTGGGCACAGATTCCAATCTCACAGTTACACCAATTTTGAGGAATGCCACATATATTTAAAATTTTTTTCCACATGTTCCCAATCTGCCTACTTTCCAAACTGATATTGGAGACAACTGTCTACTTTTTTTCTTTCTTAATAGGCTTGAACTAAATACTGTACAGATTATACCAACTGGAATACTTCCCTTTATACAGACACTCTTAAAAAAAACCTAACATAGGGGAGCTCTAGTGGCTTAGTGCCAAGAAGTGGCACTGCAAGCCCAGAGGCGTGAGGTTCAAATCCACCAGATGCTCTGCTGGAGAAGGAGGGGCAATCTCCTCCTGTACCAGTCAGATCCAATTTGACGGTACACACACAAAAAATAGTAAAAGAAAATAAAATTAAATTTTAAAAAACCCTAACACAAAACAAACATTATTATAATGCTGTCAGAATCAACAACTTTTACTATCACAACAGAGGAAATACTTTAAAGCTTTAGACTAGCAATGTCCAATAGAACTTTTGGCAATGATGTAAATATTCTATATCTGCTGTGTCCTGTCACTAGCCACTTATCACAGGTGGCTACTCTGTCATGTTGTCATGGCAACCTTATAAACAATAGAATAAATTTTCCCTGTTCTGTGCCATCCTTACAATCTGCCATGTTCAAGTCCCTTACTGCAGTCATTGTGTTCATCTCATTGAAGGTCTTCCTCTGAGCACTTTAAAAAGCTATCATGATTGATTTTTTTTTTCCTTTTTCATTTTAATTGGTTTAAATAAACTCAAACTCATAATGCGGCTAATGGCACTAAAGAATTATAGGAGGTCTGGAACTGTACCCTACCTGCAAGCTAACAAATTAGCCAGTTACACTTTCATGGATGCTGGAAGAAGACACGAGATTTCTGGCCTGAGACAAAGGGCTTTATTACTTACAGAGATAGCAGCCACAAGAATTATCAGTAAAGCTGTGCCAGTTCTCCAAACTTCAATTGCTACAGGAAAATGTGAATAGGCTCAAGTGACATCTGAACACAGGGATCTTAGACTATCCTAGTCGTCTAGACTAGACAAAAGGGGACCTACCTACTTTTTGCTCCAGAACTTTTGTTTCCATGGCTATTTTCTAGATATCCTTCATAAGACAGTCCAGAATGAAGGTAGGCAGTGCCTTTGCTTGAAAGATGTGTTGAAACCCAAGTGAATAATGGAACTGTCTCCAATAGTGGGAGATATATAACTCAGAAAGCCACCCACCCATGCTTCTGGTTCCAGCCATACTTATGGGGCCAAAGGAAAAACTTTACTAAATGGTTATCCTATTTCTGCTATTGCCTTCTCTCAAGTATTCTCCACACAGCAGACAGAATGTACTTTGAAAACATATACCTAGTCACACCACTTGTTTGTCTTCTATGTCACCTATTATTGCTCTTAAGATAAAGCCAGCCCTTCTTATACTGTTTCCAATGAGTGAAGGCTGCTCTTTTGCCTTTGTCCATGAACATTTCTCCTGAGTCTCCAGCCTAAGAAGTATCCCTTGAACCGTACTAAACTTCTTTTAATTCCTTAAATGCCAAGGTCATTAAGTCAATGGTGAGGTTGTTTCCACCTGAAAGTATCTGGTTTCACCCAATGAGAGTTTAAAGAGCATGTAGACTATTCCACATTTTGTGAGATTTCACATTTGTGAAATATGAATCTGAATGTTCCATCTGAAAACATCAAGGTCTGCATCTCAACAAGATAAACCCTGGGTGAAAAAGTATAGTGAGGCCTTGTGAGAACCAGTGTTCAATGAGACTGCAGTGTTTTTCAGGTCTCTCAAATTCTCCACATTTGACTTGGTAGTTAACATCCTTGTGTTAATGGAAAATATTTGAATTTTCTTTTTCTTACATATTTATCCTTACGAAGGTTCCAACTTTCACAAGTTTTGTTATCTTGTGTAGTTTTCTTGGGGAAAAAAATGTTTGTGTTCCATATAGCCTCACTGTTCCTTCCTGATCCATTTATTTATTCAATTACATTATCTATGTGCTGTTGGGTCACCTCTGTATAATGACTCTATGTACAGCAACTCTGACTCCTTCCCTGTCCTAAGCCAGTCTCACTAATTCTGATATACCAACTCCCATTGTCCCAGTTACTGTATGAATCAATCTCATCTGGGGTCTTCCTTTCCTGCACTGTCCGTCCACCCTTCTGAGCATGATGTCGTTCTACAAGGACCAATCTCTCCTGGTCATGTGCCCAAAGTAAGTGAGGTGAAGCTTCAAGATCCTAGACTCCAAGGAGAGACTTGGTTTCACCCTCTCCAAGACAGATCTATTTGTTTTCTTGGTAGTCATGGTATGTTCAAGATCCTTCTCCAGCACCACAACTTGAAAGCAGCTATTATTCTTCTGTCATACTTATTGTCCAACTCTCTGAAGCATAACAAGTAATTGAGATGACTCTGTGTGTGTGTGTGTGTGTACGTGTGTGTGTGTGTGTACAGTTGTTGTTTGTTTTAAGTTGGACCTTTAGGGTGTCCTCACCAAGAAGCTGGGATATATTGAGTAATAGCAGTGACATCACTCAAACTCACTGCCATGGCGTTGGAACCTATTTACAACTTGACCCTCCAGTGGATTTTCAGAGATCATAAATCCCACGGAACAGGCTGCTCAACTTTCTTCCCCAAAGCAGCTGGTGGATTTTAACATCCCAGCTTTGAGTTGGCAGTGCACTGAGACACTAGAGCTCGCTAGTAACATCGAAAGAGTGGTGCTGTTATCCAGTATAGTACCTGAAGGTGTCATCCTCCGCATGGACTTCCTCCCATATCAGATCATACAGAATCTTTAGTAATATTTAGTAACCATTTTAATCGTATAATAGTAAATGAAAAATATAGTTGTAAAATGTTTAAATATATTTTCTTAGATTTAGCAATATACGTGCTTTGTAAAATCTTTCTACATTAAATTAGGGTGTTTTGATGGTTGAGCTACTAACCCAAGGGTCTAGATCTGAGAATCCAGGGGTAGCAACCCAACTGCTTACTGTATACACCATGCCTCTCTGGTGATTCGAATCCACCAGTAGCCACCAGCAACTCTATAGAGAAAGATATGCCATCTCCTCCCTTTCCTACTGCCAAAGGGGCCCTTTAGAGTAGTGAGAGAAGATCTTCACCCTGAAACCTACAGCGTCCCTTTTCAGCAGGAAGTAGCTAAGAGAATACGCCATCCCCTTTTCCTTATGAATCAGGGTGAAGTCTCTCTCAGGGAGGAGTGATAGGGAATGGCAAAGGACACACTGACAAGGGAGATTAATCAGAACTGGCTTTGACAAGCACTGTGGCAAGTGGACAATTAAAGCAGACATTCAAGGGGGGGAGGAAATAACGAACTGGGGAGGAGGGTAGAGAAAACAGTGTAACAATGAATGAATGGAAATCCAAAATCTCTGTAAATGTTCATTAAAACAAATGAAATTTAATAATAATAAAAAAAGAAAAAAAAAACAGGTTTGGAAACACAATGAAAAGTCAACTCCCATTCAATGGCAATGAATTTGAGGTTTGTTTTTTTTTTAGTTTGAACTCAGCAGAACCTTGTTTTGTTTTTCACTAGTTTATTTACAAAATTCTAATACAAATTCCAACAAATTCTTTCAATTTACCTCCAACTCCTGCCCCCAACAAATTGTACAACCCAATGATTAATCCCCTCTTCCCCCTGTACATCCACATGCCTCTGCTTCCAGCCTCTCCCACCCCTCCTGGATACTTATACTTCATTCTACTGCAGAACTTTGTTTTTATCCTTCAACTTTTTTCCCCCAATTACTACTTCATTCTTAAAATAGTTAGCAGCGAGTTCAAAAATACTACTTATGACTATAGCAACAGTAACTAAAAATGCAAGAAAAGTTGAGTAAATCAATGACTAAAACACAAGCAGCAAAGAAAGCAACATTCTTGTAGTGCATGCAGACAGAACCACTGTGATTTAAAGTCTCATTATAACTGAATAATAATGACAGCTCTGACCAGAGTGCATTGTTGTAGTTGTCTGATGCTGTCTAATTGACTCTGACTCATAGAGACATTAGTACAACAGATGGAAACCTTGCCAAATCTGGTACCAGTCTCACATCAGCATACATTAGAAGGTTTCAGGTATAACTTATATATGTAAACTGGACTTATAAAAAAAAGTTTTATTGCTATAACGATGTACAGGTATATTTTAAGAAAAAAAACCTCTAATATATTTCTGTTGAAAAATTTCATAAAATGTTATAGTCATTACAGTGTCACCCCCTCTGATAGTGTCACCTAGAACAACGTGTGTCTTCACTGATGCAACCACCTAGTGACACCCTGCCTGTATATACTAAGGAACAAGTAGTGTGCTAACCAGCTGACACAGATTCCCTTCTTTAATCCTCATAATAGGTCTTTGAGGTCAATACTTCCATTACACCCATTCTGAAAATGAAAAAAATTAAAAATTGAAATGTTAAGTAACTTATTCAGAGTTGCATGACTAAGTATATTCCAGGGTTAACTTCAATCCTAAATTCATCAAAACCCAAAGCCAAGATTCTTAACCTTTTTGTCTTTTCTTTTTAATATCACTCTAAGTTATAAGTCACAACAAAGGGTAGGAAGAAATAGTAGTAGAAGAAATAGTAGTTATGAGGAAATCGAAATGAAAGCTCTGCTCTTATCACCAAGAAGCTATTCAACCTTCGGCAAGAGAGTCCTAATTTCCACATCTTTGCTGTAAGTTGTAGGATATACATATAGTTGAAATTTCTACTAGGAACTTGAGGGCACATAACTAGCTTTATTTAGTATCTCCATTTCAAAGAATGTGTATCTATATATGACTTCAACAATTTGTTATTAAGGACTAAACCAGTTAACAGGATGAAAGTACTTGCAAACATAAAAAGATCTCTGGATCTCCACTTCATGACAATTATACCAAACCACATAGTTTCTAGGGAAGTGACCAGGTTCTGCAACTTCTTTTCACAAACAGGAAAACAAAAGGTACTGAACAATAACACCAACTGTACAGTTAACATTTAGTCCCTCAGGCTGCCTGCAAGCCTACAGCTTCTCATTGCTTAAATTAAACTCAAGCTCTGGAAGGCAATATTGGTATATAAAGTTTATGAGATTCTCTATATAACCAACAGATGGACAGATTCATCCAGAAGCAAGAATCAGAAGGCACAGAGTAACACAAAATATTATCTAACCAATGAGGTCAGATCCCCAAATCAATCTTTTATGGGCATAATTCTTGCTCATCTTTTACCTTAATCAATTAATTTTTTTTTTAATTACCAAGAAGCTTGTAACTATTTAGGTCAATATCGTAGAATTAATCCTGGGTCTGCCAAGCTCTCAAGTGGTCAGGTTCCAACTCTGAACAACTTTGGATCATCACAGCATCCATGTATAGGAGAACTTTGTGTGCTTTAACTCTAAAAAATACAGAACTCATTTTTGTTCCAAGCTGTGTCGATTTGATGAAACAGGAGCAATTACTTTGGAAATCACTGCCTCAGCCACAATCTGGCATTTTTCCAACCTATTAAGTAAACTGACCAAATAATGACCTTACACAATCTTTGATAATGCATTCTTGACTTCATCCTACTTGCCATTTGCTATTTCTACATGCTTGATGTCCATATGAAATAAAACTACTTAATCTCTAAATTTGATTGTAAACCTTTTCCAAGTAAGGAATACAGTGTCTAATGGCTAATAGCACATAACATAATACACTGCACAAAACAGGAACTTAAGAAAATCAGGAAAGTCTGATGGCAAGACCTAGTCATTGGACACTAATTCCAAAGCGAGTTTCCTTCGTCTATTTACCTGCTTGCTTTCTAAAGTAAGCAGAATGAAAATAACAATGCTGCTTGTATGATCAAACCCTGAAAATTTAGAAATCATACGCCTCAAATTGTTTGCTTGAGCTAAATGTCCAGAACTCACTTTGCCAGAATGAACTTCTTTAATTATTAAAATTAAGAATCCTTCAAGAATTTAAATTTGAAGATGCGATGAAAAGGGGTTTTAAAGACTATCAACATATAAACAGAGAACTCTGGTGACTTCTTGTTAAGGAATGTGCTCTTCCAACCCAGAAGCAGCACATGTTTCCAGTCTACCAGCTGCTCCATGGGAGAAAGCGGGACAATCTCCCCTGAAGGGATGTACAGCCTCGGAAAGCCTGATGGAGGGTCAGCTATGATTCAGTACTGACTTGAACATACATAAAAACAAACATTTAAATGTAATTCTGTTTCCAAAGGTTAGTCAATATTAGATGTTAAAAAGGTCCACTGTAGGTGAAGGTCCCTATGTAGGGTTCAGGGAGGGGTGATTTTAACTCTTGACCACTAATGATCTGCTCCAGAAACACATGCTCTTTATCCTAAGGCATAATCATATCTCAATCAAAAGACCTTAGTCCAGACAGAACATAAGAACTGCCATCAGTGACCCTGTTGGATTCTCACAATAATCCCCAGGGATGGACCAAAAGAATGCATAATTTACAAACGTGAACAGAGATGTTCCTTTCGTGTCCCAAAGCCACATACGGAAAGGGGACTGACTTAAATCCCAATGCAACTCCCAAGCGGCAGACACTTTGCATTCTACCTCTGCGATCACCCTTCGCTGGCGTATTATGCTCTAAAGCTGGCAAAATCTCAGGGAAAAAAGCACAGCAAGGCAATGAGACTGCGAACTGGAGAGGATATGCCTTCACTTCCCGGCCCTTCCCTCGCTAGAACACACCTACTGCCGGACTCTGCTCCAGTCCCTCGCTGTCCACTAAGCTGCCCCCATTTCGTCCAAACTAGTCTGGAGAGTGGGCTGGACGGCTGGGGAGTTTCCTCACCATAACGGAGAGTTCTCCAAGTTGAGGATATCAAAGGAAAAAGAACAAATGCTCTTCACCACTGGGTGAAAGCGCAAGAAGTAAGGAGGTATCAAGGGCTGAACAGAAGCCGGACCCTTCCAAGCTGGGCAAGGACGCTAAGTGGTGACAGGGGGGTCGAGGGTTAGAAAGCACGAAAATGGCCCTGTCCCAGCGCCACTCCAGCCCCACACTGATATTCCAGGACTCCAGGACTGGGCAACCCAGCAGGATTCAGGAGGGACACTGGACGCAGCCCGGGAGGAAATCAACAACCGCCTGGGTGTCGAGGAGCCCACGGAGCCGGGGCTGCAGGATCCCGTCCCGGGCCCCGCCTCCG
>NW_006400040.1:1495264-1499688 GCF_000299155.1 Elephantulus edwardii | reverse complement strand
CGAGCGCGCTCCGGCCTCGGGCCCCCTCCTCCCGGCGCGCCCCGGGCCCGACCCGGTATACCCGCGCGGCGCTCGTCACCGGGGTGCTCTGGGCCTGCCGCCTCCGCTGCGCTCCAATCCCGTAGGAGGAGCAGGGGCCGAAAGGTGGCGGGGCGGACCGGGTCCCCTTGGTCACTCCACCGGATGCACGCAGCTTCCCAGAATTTCCTGGCGGGATCGCGAGTCCTGGGTGTTTGAGTTCACGTGAGGGCAGGAGGTGCCTAAAAGCTGAACCTCTCTCCTGGGAGCATTATGAGGGGGAATGAGGACCGGGCCTGAAAACTCTCCCTTTCGACGTCCCTCACTCTGGTGTCCCTAAAACAGCCCTGCGAAGTGGCTATGCCAGCTGCCCAGAGAGAGGCCCAGAAAAATGTCCGCCTCTGCGCCCCTCATCAGGAAGGTATTTTCCGGGAGATTCAAAGACCCCTCCGCATTCACCCATGACTAAGGACTGGGATGCAAAGGCAGGCCGGATACTAAAGCTAAACAAACACATAGGAAAGGTGCAGTTTCCACACACTTTCTTGCCTTGTCCCTGGATTCATGTCACCTCCCCCAGGTCTGTTCAGTGCTTAACTCCCTTTTCCACACCCTTGTCTGTCCATCTGGGTCAGCGCATCCCCTTCTGCAAAACTTTTTTACTCCTGCAGCACAAACTTACCAGCCACTTCACTTCTAAATTGCAGGCAAGCAATCCAGGTACCAGTCCCTTCTGGGCCTCACCCTAAAAATAAGTAGGGTGCCACAGGGCTGAAGAATTCACGCCTTAAATTTGATACCCGGGAGGCATATTTGTGCATTCCTGGCTCAACGCACTAGACACACTATACTGTACATGTTTATCCCCAGAGCTGGTTCGTTTATGTTGGGATTTTTTGTTTGAGTTTTTCTACCCCCTTTGAGGAATCCTGGAGTTAATAGTAGTAAAACTACTTAGCTGCTAACCTAAAGATCAGTTGTTAGAACCTATCAAATGGTCAACAAGAGAAAGACATGGCGTTCTACTTAGAGATTTACTACTTTCAAAGTCCTAGACATTTTGTTCTGGCACCGAAAAAATAGCAAGATAAGGTAGCTATAAATTGAAGAATGGCTGTTAGGTGCCCTTGAGTTGACTAGGTCTCCTAACGGCCATATGAACAACGGGTCTGAATCTTGCCTGTCCATAAGCCATTCTCATAAATTATGGGATGCTCAAGCATATTGTTACAGTTACTATGTCACTATGTTACAGCCATCTTGTTTAGGGTCAACTCTCTTCACCTACCCTTCGCCTTTCCAAGAATGATATCTTTTTTTCAAGAATTGGCCTCTCCTCGAGGCCTCCTGGTAAGAAGCAGTGCGGTCATCTCAAAGGCAGAGAGTTTTAAACCACCAGCCCCTCCCTCCCAGTGTGGGAGTAGATAGGCAGTCTTTCCCGGTGCAGTTAACTGCCTCTGAAAATCTGCTGGAAGGTCAAGTCAGTTCCGAATTTGGAGTACATGACAATAAAAAGTCCAAAATGTATAAAATTATGGAAAGGAACGTTGGTGGTCCAGTGGTAAAGAGTTGAGTAACCAGTTCAAAGGCATACTACTTGAATACTGCTCTACAGGGAAATGAAGGCCAGTCTCCTCCCTCCCTTGCAATTTACAGCCTCTGAAAATCTACTAGAGGGTCAACTATGAGTAGTATCTGACTCCATGGGACATAACAACTGACAAGAAAAAAAGATTTGGTTGGTTTGGGTTTGCCTTTTATCTCCACCTCATTCCCAACCATGTGATTTGCATGTTGAAACCCTTTGTTCTCCAGTCTTTTTTCCTCTTTTTCCACTCTCCCAAATTCTCTCTCATTTCCTCCACTGGAGAGGTTCTGAGCCATAGCTATAGGTATTCAGGTCTTTCCAGGCAACTCCTTTAGGCTTTCAAGGGAAGGTTGGGATAGCATTCTTTATTTTTTTTTTATTAAATTTTATTAGTTTTCATGAACATTTACAGGGATTTGGGGTTTTCATTCCTTCATTACTGCACCATTCTCTCTACCCTCCTCCCCAGTTTGTTCTTATTCCCCGCCATCTGAATGTCTGTTTTAATTGTCCAATTGCCACAGTGCTTGTCAAAGTCAGTTCTGATTAATCTCCTTGTCAGTGTGTCCTTTGCCATTCCCTATCACTCCTCCCTGAGAGAGACTTCACCCTGGTTCATAAGGAAAAGAGGATGGCGTATTCTCTTAGCTACTTCCTGCTGAAAAGGGACGCTGTGGGTTTCAGGGTGAAGATCTTCTCTCACTACTCTAAAGGGCCCCTTTGGCAGTAGGAAACACATAGACTATTATGGAGATTGATTTTGGAATTTAGATGCAATGTTATTAATTGTGCTTAGCCGTACATGTTCATATCCCTGAAGATGTATCATGGGGGGGTTGCAACCTTTCTCCTGCCAGGTTAGTTCTTCAACAGCTCGCCTGATAGCTCCGGGTGATGTCTGGATACAAGGTGGTGCCCTGAGGTCACAGGGCTGTGGTGGGGGTTGAGATGTGTGGTTGTGGAGCTGCAAGGGGGGTGGGGGAAGGGGAGGAAAGCAAGGGACTAGGGGGCAAGGAGCGCAGGGCTTGGACACTATCACCAAGTGGTGGGGGCGGGGCTTGGGCGCTGCTGGGGGTTTATGCAGCAGCACCCTGTGTGTTAAGGGTCACACAGGTGTGGGTTGCAGGGGGGTCACACAGTGTCAGGTAGTCTTCGTTCCTCTGGGGTCTCACAGTCTTCGCTCCTCTGGAGTTCCGTGGTAGGTGGCTGGCTGTTGTTCTTCCCGGGTGTCTTCCAGGTCCCTCTCGCGGTGGAACCCCATCTGGCGGTGGCATTCTCCCATCTGGCGGCAGTGTTCTCCCGTCTGGGGGCCTCGCTCTCCCGGGGCAGCGCTCTCCCGCGTCCTTGCTCTCGCCAGGATAGCATTCTTTAAAATGGTAGACAGGAGCAACCTTGCACGTGATGGGCAGTAAAGATGAAGAAGAAAAAGGTCAATGGAAGGATCTGTAAGAAGTATTGCAAGAGTAGGCCAAAAGGATATACAGGTAAGGAGCTCTGAGGAAAGAAGCAGAGCCCCCAAGCTTAGAAGAAATTACTCCCAAAAGGAAACTCCTTTTTTTTTTTAGAGCAATCTTTGTGCGGCTAATGTACTGGAAAATCTGGACTGCCTTCCCAGAAATCAATGGGGAGTAAAGGATACTCCTGTTAGAATGAACAGCTGGCATTGATCGTCCTCCCTACTCATCACCTTCCATTCCAAAGCAGGCTCTTGGCCACTGTTACAAAATTCATTCTAGAAGTTGATGGTCGCTGATGAGATGGAAGAAGACATGGAGCTGGGTCACTTTACAGCCGAAGGCAGGTGTTCTTGTGCTTTAGGCATCCTCAAGGTCATTTAGCCTTTCCCCCTTTCCTGGGTTGCTAACTAAAGCAAGTACCTGGGACCCTCCATTACATAGGAAGTCACTTTTGTAAAGAAAGAAAGCAATCTGGAAGGGCAGAAGTCCTAGGACTGCAATGATCGTTATTTTTAAGCTCAATTCTGTTCATGTTTTTATGCATCATACTTTTCCTGTTCAGTAGATGACCCACATTTCTACTTTAAAATGACTGAGACAACACACTGGGAATGTCAGTTGATGGTAACAGTCTCTCCCTATCAAGGCCCTGATCCACACAGGCATAGCTTCAGCTACACTGACAAGAGAGCCAGTGTGTCCAGAGAAGCCCTGGGCCTCAGTGCATAGACTTTTCAGATCAGACATCTCAGCCATTGAGCATGAAAGTCTAGGACATACTTAGGGGATGAAGCCCACAGCACACACTTCTGGCACAAGACAAGTCTCATTTTTTACCTCTGTCTTTAGGGCATCATCCCTCCTAGAGAGGTTAACTGCTTTCCAGAAATGTTCTTAAATGTCCTTAGTGTCCCAGTTTTACTTTTGAAAAGGCTAC
This sequence comes from Elephantulus edwardii, assembly GCF_000299155.1. Taxonomy (NCBI): domain Eukaryota; kingdom Metazoa; phylum Chordata; class Mammalia; order Macroscelidea; family Macroscelididae; genus Elephantulus; species Elephantulus edwardii. Next base: position 1,495,688 of record NW_006400040.1, on the reverse strand, counting down.
ATCCACTTTAATTATCAAATCTGTTTTCCTTCTCTTTTTTTCTTCTAGTGTTCAAAAGGGTAGACCATTAAAAGTTAAAGAGGATAGTCTGAATTTAAAATAAAAGCAAAAAACAAAGAAACCCTTTCTCTTTCCATTAAAAGAAAAAAGAAGTCTCTAAAGTTTGTAAGCAAGCTTCCTAAATAAGATCACACCTGTGTATCCATTGTTGTTGTTGTTGTACACCATCGGGTCAGAACCGACCCATAGCTGACCCTCCAGCAGGATTTCAGAGGCACTGAAGGAGATTGCTCATCCTTCTGTTTAATTTTGTGTTTAATAAATTATTGCGTCATTGAAAAAAATATTTTAATCAACTAACTGGAATAAAGGATCCTAGTTAGGTTGTGTGGTTGGGTTTTGGTTTTTTGTTTTGTTTTGTTGT
>NW_006400040.1:1442681-1495164 GCF_000299155.1 Elephantulus edwardii | reverse complement strand
TATTAAATTTTATTAGTTTTAATGAACATTTACAGAGATTTTGGGTTTTCATTCATTCATTGTTGCACTGTGGGTTTTGGTTTTTTTAAATGGATAAAAATCATAGCAGAAAAGAACGGAAAGATTTATATAGGCAGCAGAATTAATCTCAAGCAAAGAAAATTAAAGTGCATAGAAGTGATTCTCTATAATTCTTCCTTTTCCTCATTTTGTCTTCTTGGTCAAGTCAATTCACCTCACACAAAAGTGTTAAGAGCTTCAGATGTTGTTTTTTTCTAGTTTGTGAAATTTCAAACATAGGTGACAAAGTGAGGGAGGATCCCTGGAGAAGCTTTCCTGTATTCTTTATTTTTAAAACTTTTTGGTATTTATTTAGCTATTAGGTTGGACTATTTATCCTGGACAACTGGAGGAAGTATCTTTACTTGGTCTAAAAAAAAAAAACCAAACACCAAAAAAGTACATATCTACCGTTTTCCATTTTACACAAGCTCACACATTTTCAAAGAGGCATTCAACTTTTCTTGAGAACAAAATGTTACCCTCTAGTAGTACAATAAACTTCAAATTGGTTATATCGAACACTCAAATTTACTTATGAATATTCAGAACAAGAGAAAACATTAATTTCCATTTACAAGTCATCTAAAAGCAGCTTGTGGGCTACATAATGAATAGTTTCGTGTTAAAGTAATATATGTTTGTGCTTCTACAAATAAATTTTCTTCTGAAATACAGACATCTGTCATGGAGTCAATTATCTTGCGCAGCATGTGCCATAAAAGCACATAAAAGAAATAGCATAGTACATTGCTTATTTGAAAGTGATCAGTAATACGTAGCTTCATGCCAGCATGTCTTTAATTTCATGGTGTTAAGAAAAAACTATAGGAGTATGAAAGAGCAAACTCTTTCCTATTGGAGTACTAATTCAATTACCCTTTATAATGTACATATGTAGGAGGGAAAATTTTACTGATTAACCACTAGAAACACTATGGTACAGCTTTTTGTTGTTGTTGTTTTACTCGACCAAAACCTGTAGAAAGAATGTGAACATGAGATTTCCTTTGAAAACAGTGGGATCACGATGCTCTGATCATCTTCCGGGTTGTACGGAAGAGCAAGGCTAAAATTGCATTCAAAGAACATAAATTATCATTTAAATGAGGTTAGCCTCTTAGGAAATTTATGCATCAAATAGACCCCAAGATTTGAAAAGTGCAATGAGAGGTGGTTAGGCGAAGTCAAACTGCCTTGATGTAATGCAAATGTGAAAGGGATTTCTCTCTTTTTCTCAACAAATTCCCTTGGTCTACTCTTTGCCTGCATGACATACACATAAATAAAATACCAAGATATTTTGCAGAAAACTCTGCCAGGTTAAGTACACATAGCCTTCTTGAACACTCTATATTACTTTCTCTTGTGACATTTTAAAGGGAACTTGTACAAAATTCTTAAGGGGAATATTTTAATAGCTTCCCAGAGAGGAGAATGTATTATCATTACAGCACAAAGGACATCATTCATTTTTAATTCTTGGCTCCACAGGTATTCCCTGCCCAGACTGTGGTTGACACTTAGAAGGTCTAATTATGATTCATATATCCCACATTCCCCAAGAATTGGTTCCTCTAATTTCACACAATTCTTTTATTCAGAGGGGGGGGAAAACCCATGTTTCATTTCTATTGGGTAAACCTAGTGATTCTCAGTCCGGTCTGCACAATAGCATCACCTGGGGGGCTTAAAAAATCTCTGGATGCTTCTTGACCCTGTCTCAGACTAAATAAGCAAGATTCTCTAGTGGTAGAACCCGAGGATAGGCATTGATTTAATTCTCCGGGTGTGTTTTTATGTGCAGTCAGGATCAAAACCACTAGGCAGTACAAACACTAATAAAATAAAACCAAGCAAAACTATATTTTTAAAACATTACTTAATGTTAAAAAAACCAACCAAACAAACAAACAAAAAACATTACTTAATGTTAACTGATCTACTAGTTGGGTATAATTTGGACCTTTTTAATTAGAAAAAAAGAAAGTGATTCATTTGGTTTGATATTTTGTTTGGTATGTTCTTCCTGTTTAGGCTTGTTTTATGGCTAATAGCAAGTGGGATTCACAATGAAAATCAAAGTTCGAATCCACTAGCTGCTCCCAGGGAGATGGATGGGCCATCTCCTCCTGTGCAATTTACGCCCTCTGGAAACTCAGTGGTCAGTCAGCTCTGACAGTACACATCAACAGCACTCCTTTCGGTGACTTTGCTGCTGGAACCAAAACTATAGGTCACTGCAGGCAAACACACTTGGTGAAATTCAAATTTACAGTCTTAAATTCCCACAAGTTTAAATTCCCTAGAGCTATTAAGCCATTATCCAATTTAGCAGTAAAAAAAAAAATAGGTATGAGCTATAATGAATTCTGTCTATAAAATCCAAGGTTTAGAAACAAAATAATTATGAGGACAACCAGGGTCATCAATTTTATGTAGATTCAGCACTAATGAAGAACCAAATACTCGATTTGAGGAAAGAGTGCTAACATGCTGCTAGCAATCGCACATAAGCGAGATGTTTGCAGTATGCTTGTGAAATAAAAATAATCAAACCTCAAAGATAATACTAATGTTGGGCCAGATCAAATATCATAATGTGAATTATACAACAAAAATTCTCCAATCACAGAATACATGGAACCAGCATGGAAGGTATAGGAAGAAAATCACTTGAGAGGGAAGAGATAGATTGAAGAAGTTGAATAGATTAATGATATTTGCCTGAGCAATAGAGATTACAAGGTAAAATTTAGTCTAGGTAAACACTGCTTTTCTTTATTGTCAAATTCGTAAAAATTTTAAGCAATAAAAAAAGATGTTTTAGAGAAAATAAAGGCTAGCCTCATTGAAGCACAAGAAGCTTTTAGAAATCAAAATTTCTAATATGGCTGCACAAGATTTGCTTTCTTAAATGAGAAAATCTGTTGATTCTCTTTAATACTAATCTATTTTCTCATATAAAGGTGAAAAACACATATTTTTCCAAATAAAGTTATTGATAATATTAGTAGCAGTAAATGAAATTAGGACACTTAGTGAATTCTTTTATAATACTTGAATACATGATCTCAATTTTGTCAAATTTAAAGAAAATGATTATGTATTCTTAGATTTTCCATAATCATGTCATATCTTTACTAGAAATAAATGTTCAATGCTGTTTGCAAAAAGCCTAATCTGAATCTTTTGTCATACCTTTCTGCTTCTCTTCCGTAACTTGAAAAGGAAAAATGAAAAACATTTGCTACACAAACTGGTTTTCCCCCCATTATATTTTATATACATGTTTTGTTTTTCGCTTTGTAGCTATAGACTTGCATGTCTACTTTAGGGTTTTAGTGTGACAGCACTGATATCATAAAAAGCATACCCAAGTGTATAAAGAATAACAGCATTTTCAATTATGCTTTAAAAGAAAACCACATTAATTTGTTTAAGTTTTTTATCACAATAAGAATTTTTTTAAATAGCAAAAGAATTTTAGCTATCCTATGTCATTAATTTTGTGTTTAGAGCTGATAAACTCTGTAACATAGTTTTTCCCTCTGGGCCTGACTTTTTCCATTGTACAATGAAGGTTTAGTCTAGAGGATTTCAAGTTTTCTTCCAAAACTAATTTGAAATTATAAGGGGAAATATGCAAAAATTAATGCAAGAAAGGTCTTGGAAAATATATTCTTATATTTTTAAAATATAAAGTCATATAGAAAAAGAACTATTTTAAAATAGTTGTCATGAGGCCAAAGTGTTATCACCCTTTTGAGGGTGCAAGGGGTGTATGTTGTTTTGAGAAAGTACATTGCTTGGCAAAGGGCCAGAATCTAGTAAACAAAAAAAAAAATCTAGACCAAGGAATGCCGAGATACCTAAAACAAGTAAGCAAGGATTTGGTCCAAGTATGTTGTGCTTAAAAGCAGCTGGTCCCAGCAAATGAATAATAATGAGATGGTCAGTAAGGGATACATTGTGTAGGAGCAAAAGTAACAGTTATCAAGTTTACATTTCCTCACCTGGATTTTGTCTAGTTGTTCATCCTGATCTCAGTTGATCTTTAGAGAACAGAGAAAAGGCTGTAGATCAGTGCTTGGGGAGAGATTGTAAGAAACAATTAACACAGGTATAGCAATGTGAGATGATGGTTGTAAAAGTAGGTGGTGTGCAGAAAAGCCTGGGGTAGCAGTGCGTAGGGGTAGGGAATGGTCACAGCCGCAAACCTGCCACTTACTGCAGAAAGCCATCTCAGAGATAGGTGTAGAATAAATAACAAGTTTATTATGTATCAATATATAGCAGGCAAGCATGTAAACTTCCCAAAACTGCCTCCTACTCCTGAAGTCTGACAGTAGGTTTTATAGGAAAAGAACACAGATTGCAAAACTGAAGCTTTTGTTTTTACTAACATCTTTGTTTTCCCCAGATGTCTGAGTGGTAATCACATCCTAGACTGCCTACTGACTCTTATCCTTCTGGGGATGGCAAGTACCACCATATAAATCACAAAAAGGGTTTCATTGCTTTGATTTTGGAAAAAATAAATTAAAATTAATATCACTGCTGCCACTAACCTGGAAGCAGGAGTGGCATCCACTTCCTAAACAACATGCCTCTGGAAACTCTATGAACTTTGATAAATGTCCATACTTATAGAAAGGCTTCAGGCCTTGTGTTTATAGGTCACTATGAATCATACTCGACTCAAAAGCAATCGTCAACAACTATCACCAACAGCTCCAAAGGGAAGTTAGCTTTTAACTATGTTTTGCTAGCATGAACTGGACTAAATAAAATATTAACCACAGCATACATGAGGAATCCCGAATTTGAATTGTGGAAAAGTTCATCACTGTTCAGTTGTCAGGACAGCTAAAAGACAAGTCTTCTTACCAATTTAGATAAGTTGTGAATCAGACTACACTACTGTTTGGGCATCAGGGAGAATGTAACTGAGGGGTGATTATTGGGAACATGTAGGCTACAGGAGATCTATTTCTTGAATGCTTAGCATGTTGAAGCACTGGACTATGACCTTCAATTATTGCATCTTTTTTTTCTTCCCAGGGGGGAAGAAAAAGAGAGAGAGAGAGAGAGGAAAATTATATCATCTTTCATTATTATGATTACTCCTTTAATTAGCATATCAATTTTATTTTCCACTGAACATTTTTTTTTTATTCTAAATTAAGAGCCTTCACATTACAGGTCTAGTACAAGTTCTTCAGACTGCTGGTATTAAGTGTAGTGATTGAGGATTCAAGTAAGATAAAATCATTGGCAGTGTCAGTCTTTTCCCCATCTATCATGATGTTGCCCATAGGTTCAACTGTGAGAAGTTTTGTTTTCTTGATGTTGAGCTCCGTACTGAAGGTTGTGTTCTTTGATCATCTATCATGATGTTGCCCATAGGTTCAATGGTGAGAATTTTTGTTTTCTTGATGTTGAGATCCGTACTGAAGGTTGTGTTCTTTGATCATCTACAGCAAATGTTTCAGATCACCTTCACTGTCAGCAAGCAAGGTTGTGTCATCTTCATAGAATAGGTTGTTAATGAATATTCCTTGGACCCTGATACCACATTTTTCTTTACAGAGGCCAGGTTCTCAAAAAATTTGTTCACCACTTAGCATATAGACTGAATAGCTATGGAGAGAAGATAAACTCTGGTGCATACTTTGCTTAATTTTAAACTATGTAGATTTTCTTTGTTCTTTTCACACAACTCTTGGCATAGGTGTAAGTTTTACATGAAAGCAATTAAGTGCTGTGGGATTTGCATTCTTCTCAATGTTAGCAATAATTTGTTATAATTCACACAGTCAAATGACTTTGCATAGCCAATAAAGCACAAACATACATTCTTCTGGTATTCTTTTCTTTCAACTAGGATATATCTGACATCAACAACGATATCCCTGGTATCACAGCCTCCTCTAAATCCAGCTCAGACTTCTGGTATGTACTGTCTATGTACTGTTCTGGCTGTTTTTGAATGATATTCAGCTTGTATTTAATATTAATGTTGTTGTTGTTGTTATGTGCTGCCGAGTCACTTGCGACTCATAACGACCCTATGTACAACAGCTATAAACTCTGCTCTGTCCTGTGCCAATCTCATTGTCTTCAACACACTCATCCTGATTGCCCCAGTCACTGAATCAATCCATCTCCCAGAGGGCCTTCCCCTCCTGTGCCTGCCCTCCACCCTCCCAAGCATGATGTCCTTCTCCAAGGACCAGTCTCTCCTTACAACATGACCAAAGTATGTCAGATGAAGCCTCAGAATCCTTGCCTCCAAGGAGCAGTCCGGTTTAACACTCTCAAGGCTGAATCTGTTTGTTTTCTTAGCAGTCCATGGCACCCTGAGCACTCTTCTCCAACACCAAAGCTCAAAACCATCAATTCTCCTTCTATCCTCCCTGGTCATTGTCCAGCTCTCTGACGCATAACCATGGCCTGTGCCAGATGCACCTAAGTGTCCAGAGACACACCATTGTTCTTGAGTACTTTAGAGAGGTCCTTAATAGCAGACTTTCCAACCGCAATACGTCTTTTAATTTCCTGGCTGCTGGTGCCAAGAGTGTTGATTGTGGAGCCAAGCAGACTAAAGGTGTGAACAATCTCAATCTCTTCGCCATCTATGCTGATGCTGCCAGTTGGTCCAGTGGTGAGAATCTTTGTCTTCTTGACATTGAGCCACAATCCATATTGAAGGCTGCAGTCCTTGACCCTCAGCAGCAAGCACTTCAGGTCCTCCTCAGTTTCAGCAAGCAGTTTCAGCAAGCAGTTGTGTCATCTGCATAACACAGATTGTTGATAGATCTTCCACCAATCTTGACCCCACATTCCTCCTCACAGAGCCCAGCTTCCCGGATGATCTGTTCTGCATACGGGTTGAAAAGGTATGGAGACAGGACACCTCCCTGGCGTACGCCCTTCTCAATTTTGAACCATGCAGTGTTTCCTTGCTCTGTTCTGATGACTCCCTTTTGGTTCAAGTATAAGTTTCGCATTAGCACAATCAAGTGTTCTGGGATTTCCATTCTTCTCAGAGTCAGCCACAGTTTGTTATGATTCACAGAGTCAAATGCATTTGCATAATCAATGAAGCACAGATAGACATTCCTCTGGTACTCCTTGCTTTCAGCCAATATGCATCTAACATTACTACAATATCCCTACTACCATGACCCCTTCTAAAGCCAGCCTGGACTTCTGGCAGTTCTCTGCTGATGTGCTGTTCCAGTCGTTTTTGGATAATCTTCAGCAGAATCTTGCTTGCATGTGAAATCAACTATATTGTTGTATAGTTTCCACATTCTGTTGGTTCACCTTTCTTTGGAATGGGAACAAATATAGATCTCCTCCAGTCAATTGGCCAAGTGGTTGTTCTCCAGATTTCTTGACACAACTTGATGAGCACATCCAGGGCAGCACTGTTAGCCGAAATATGTCAATTGGTATACCATCTTTTCCACATTCTGTTGAATCACTTTTTTGAGAATGGAAGCAAATATAAATCTCTTCCATTTAGTTGGCCAGGTAGCCGTCCTCTGAATTTCCTAGCATAGACTAATGATCATCTTGAGTCATTTATACACACTCAGCCATTTGGTGACAGTCTAAGTTAATGACTACACCATCTTTCAGAGTCACAGAAACTCATGCAACAGGTTGAGATCATTACACCATTGCAGCACAGGGGATCGGAGAGCAGTGTGAGAAAGAGCAGGCTGGAAACTGATGCCCTTCTGAGTCAGAGTAGAGTACCTTTGCTCAAGATTACCGGAGGGTTGGGGAGATATGCCATAATTCACAGGACTAAGCAGTGGCAGCAACAACAACAACAACAACAAGAGAGCTTTGCAACCCTGGCCTAAAGCTGAAAGGCTGAAGGCTAAGGGTCTGTGAACACTGAGAAGCTGTCTTGACTGAAGAATTGCATGAGCACTGTAATCCTTTAACTTCATTAATATATTATCATGAGTATATATTACTTCATTGCAACAGATTAACAGATACAGTAGTGACTGAGTGTCCTCAGAGAGATTGTTGGTATAAGAATTTGTAGGAGAATATGTGGGAGTGTGGAGACATATCTGGCCTCATGGGAATTAGTTTCTGTGTTGTGGATGTTTGAATCCCCAGGTGGATCCCAATGTTCCTCCTAATGGACTTGGTGGAGGTCAGACTTAGCTTCCCTCAAACTGTCCACTCTTTTTATAAGCATTTAAAGAAAAGATTTAAAATTCTGTTATGACAGAACAGGATGAAATTACATTAATAATAATAATAATGGAATATGTACTATGAAAAGCTATACTCTGATAAATTTAAATACTTAGAGGAAATGGATAAATTTGCAGAAACCTACACCCTATCCAAATTGACATGGACAGGTATAGAATGGAGCTTTAAACACCTATGTTCACAGTAGTATTATTTAAAATAGTAAGAAAATGAAAACTTCCCAAATGCCCATCAATAAATGAATGGATTGAGAAAGTCTTGTGCATTCACAAAATGGAATACTACGCAGCACTAAGAAACAATAATTTTGTAAAATACTATGTAACATGAGAGCATCTAGAGGGCACTATGCTGAGTGAAATAAAGTTTTTAAGGACAAATAGTACATAACACTATCATTGTGAAAACAGTAGGATAACTGAAAAATATATATACACATATTCACAATGGGAAAGGGAAGAGGAGAATGGAATAGAAAAGGGGAAGGAGAAAATCACTAGGAGAGCAGAGTTTATTGGGCAGAAGCAGAGGTGAAAAAATAGGTAAGATTCAATGGGAATTTAAAAAGACAGGGTATTATAGGCATAGATCAGTGGCAATTAATTATATAAAGTAAAATGTATATAAAAGATTGAGTGAAACACAATGTAAATGCAAGGTTGTATAAAACAAAACCACAATATATATGAATTATTGTATGCAAACCAATAAAATATTAGAAGGAGAACAATTATAAATTGTTTTACAGTTAATATTGGTTTTGGTAGTACATACTTTGAGCATGTTGCAAGGATGGACCAGTTCTTGGAGAGGGACATCATGCTTGGAAGGACGAAGGAACAGAGAAAGAAAGGAAGACCTTTTATGAGATAGAGTCAGTGACTGGGTTAATGAGGGTAGGTGTGTCAAAGACAGTAAAGTTGGCACAAGATAGAGCAGATTTCAGGGCTGATGTACATAGGGTCTCTATGATTTGCAAGTGACTTGATAGCACATACAACAACAACATACTTGTTGAAGAGAAGGTATTCTAGTGGTGGTGGAGTACAGTAAGCATTGGCTGCTAACCTTGAACCCAGCAGCCACTCTGAGAGAAATAAATGAGGCAATCTGCTTTTATGAGGATTTACGTTGCTGAAAATTCTATAGAGGCAATTCTATCAGATCACTTTGAGTCAGAATCAACTTCCCGCAGTGCCTATATATTGATATAGCTCTAATTTGTTCATTTATGTTGGTATATATGAATACAGTTAAATGTGTTCCTTTTACCCTTCTTGACTATTTGTGTTGTTTCTAGACATTTACTGATACAAATAATTCTGCAGGAAATTGAAATGTATAATTCCTATTGAACATGAGATAGAGAAGAGTTTTCAGAGACTATGTTCACACCTCTTCAGAAGAGGCTGTGGAACAAGGGGTATCATGACTTATGCCAGATGGATCTTGGCTGAAAGTAGAGAATACCAGAAAGATATTTGCTTCTATTTTATTGACTACAAGAGGATATTTGACAGTGTATCCTAAATTATGAGTAAGATTAAAAGAGTATGAATCCTAAAATGCCTAATTGTGCTCATGTGAAGACTGTACGTAACCTAAGAAGCAGTTGTTCAAACAGACTAAAGGGACTTTATGTTTAAAATCAGAAAAGGGTTATATCCTTTCTTCATACCTTTTCATTTTGCTAGGATCCACAAACATGGTGGCAGCAGTTACAAAATCAAAACACATGTTACACTGGGAAAATCTACAGTCAAGGATTTCTTTAACACGATTAAGAGTAGGAATGTCAGTTAAAGACTAGGTGTGCTTGATCCAAACTCTGGTATTTTCAGTTGTTTCACAAGTATTTGAAATTTGGACATTGAATAAATAAGGCCGAAAAAGAATCATTATCTTTGAATTGTGGTATTATAGAAGAATATTGCAGATATCCTATGATCTGCCAAAAGAATAAACAAATCTGTCTTGAAGGAAGTGTGAATAGGTGATCCATAGAGGCAAGGAGACTGAAACATAATCTTTCATGCTTGGGGCACTTTTCCAGGAGTTACCAGTCTTAGGAAAAAAAGGCATCATGCTGAGATCAGTGGAGGGTCACAGTAAAAGAAGAAAATTCTCCATGAGATAGTTTGCAGCTATGACTGCAACAATACACGGGAGCAAGATAGAAATCATCAGGATGACCTAGACAGGGTAACTTTTCTATCTGTAGTTCTTAGGGTGGGTATGAGTAGTAGTTGACTAACAACAAACTCACCTAAAAACAACATACATATACGTAAAAGTGCTGCTGGATTATAGAGGGAGTCTATGTCAAAGCGACTGTACAGTGTAATGCTAAATTGTTTGGGTAATTGTACTAATTTTATTTTTACTACTTTTCTAATAAAAACATTTCTTTCTGCTTCCAGTTTTTCCTTCAAATCAGTCTATCCTATGTTTGTTCTTCTGTTTGTCCATCTGCTTGTTCATCCTAATTTGCTGCTTTTAACATGTTTGTTAGCCTTTTAAACTTTTCTTTTACTTAAGACCTTAGTATACCAACTTACTGACTGCATTGGTGGTGGTGGTGGTGGTGGTGGTGGTGGTGGTGGTGGTGGTTGCTTTCCAGTCAAGAACAAACCATATGACCCTGTGAACAAAAGGTCTAAAGCCCTTCTACAACTAGAAACATTTATTAACGTTCATAGAGTTTCTGGAGGCATGTTATTTAGGAAGTGGATGCCACTCCTGCTTCCAAATCTGTCATAGTATATTATTGTTGTTATGTGCCATTGAGTCACCTGCGATGTATAGTGACCCTATGAAGAACAGCTCTGAACACTTCCCTGTCCTGAGCCAATCTCATTAAGTCTGACTCACCAACCCCTACTGGCCCAGTTACTATATCAATCCATCTCATCTGGGATTTTTCCTCTTCTGCACTGTCCGTCCACCCTTCCTAGCATGATGTCTTCCTCCAAGGACTAATATCTCCAGTTTTTCAGAAGTTTTTTCATTTTTTAATAAAAACTATTTGGCTAAATAGGTTGCTTTGCAGCTTTTCCCTTTAATAGATGTTTCTTTTTTTCTTTTGAACTTTTCCTCTTAAAATTCCCCTGGCCACAATCTATCCTTTACCCTTCTGCTTCTAATATCCATTCTTCAAAGCCCGTTTGTCTTCCTTCTTCTTGACAAGTGTTCCAACTATTTCCATCACCACTCTTTGAAGTTTCACAGAACGAAAAGTATGCCATTCACTAAAATAAACTGTAGGGGCTATAGTAAAGAAATTTTTGTTATATGCAAAGAAAATGCATTTCTTTGGTGATATATGCAAGGAGAGGAAGGACCTAAGAAAGAAGGAAGGCTCACATTTGAAACACACCCTTCAGTTATATATTATTCTTCAAGCAAAAGTTGGAGGACAATTTGTTATGAGTGTTTGAAAATGTAGTAAGGCATAACCTGGTGTTATGGATTTCATCTTTGCCATAGATCTCTGCAGTGGTTTGGTTTAATGGGCGAGCTTATTGACAGTTAGCTCTATGTCCTCCTCACTTCTGTTACCTCTCTCATGAAGGACTGACAGAACCTTCTGCTCTAGTCTAACTGGCTTGTTTACTATAGCCCAAATCCACTCTTTCTACTGGTTTTCAAGTCTCCCCTTAAACACTTCGCTTTTCCTGAAGCACACATTCAATCTTACTGAGCTAAGTGTCATATTTCAGAACCTAGCTGAAGTCCTCCTTGACTGGACAGTCTTTCAGGCTTTCTTAACTTACCATGATCCTCTCCTGTCCTAGAGTTTCTGGAACTTAAAATATATCTATTACCTTATATGGTTAACTATGTTTTCACATGTAATGATAAAAATCAGGAATCATAATTTAAATTCAGCTGAACACAGTAATGTTACTGAAAGACTAGTTCATGATTAGCAGCTCAAGGAGTCTACAGAAATAACTCCAACTCTGGTTTCTATTTGGTTTTAAAGAGAGCAGATACATTTTTGCATTTGAAGACGATTACATTTCCTATGTTTAATTTACCGATGTCAGCAAATTTTATGCTTGGCTTCTTAACTGGAATACTGTTTTGAAATGATTGTTTTTGTTTCATTTTATTTTTATTTATCCCAGTTCACCAATATTAAATACAGAATAAAAAGCAGCCCTTGTGGCTTATACACTCTCTTGATTCTGGTAAAGTTCCATGTGTATACACAGTAGGAATACCTGGTTTCTGTGATACTTCAGTATGAATCAGGTCCCCTACTCCTGGCCTACTCTTTCAGTTCTCTGAATAATTCCTATTATTGTTTCCTTTGTCTTAGACCTAAGAAAGATCTTCTTAGGAAGCAGTTTTAGCTTCTTGTTTACTGAAGAATTGTATTATAGTTTTCAAATCATAGTATTTTTTTGATGCATAAATTTTCTTTTAAGCCTTGCCTCATTTAAATGCTAATATCTATTTTCACAAGAGGCCAGTTTCTTACTCTCCTCTATAAACCCTGAGGGCTGATCTGAGTGTGGAGATTTCATTCACTTCAAAGGGAAATTCATGCTTGGATCCTCTCCACAGGGTGCTCAAACTAAGACAAGAAATGATCTCCACAGTTTCGCCCCTCTCATACCGTGAGGAGAAAAAAAATAATTTTAAAAATGTCCCCAATGAATGAATGGAAATCCAAAGCCTCTGTAAATTTTCACTGAAATTAATAACAAATTTAAATTAAAAAAAATTAAGTTACAGTAAGGATGGCAATGGATTTATAACTGCTCAAGCTAATAACACTATATCGTGGCATGGAGGAGGAATAGTGGAAATGTATCCACATTTACAACAATCCTCTTACCAAAACCATTTGTGGAAAATAGGTACTGCATTGGAACATATATCTCTGGACTGGAAATGATGATATTGTTAATACTTCTAGCTGTAAAATTAAAAGATTATAATGTTCAAAATTATTTGTTATACATTTGCTTAAATTTTTCCCTCTTTTAACAACTGGGATCTAAAGGGAAGAGAAAAGACTGGAGAATGGCCAAAATTATTGGGGCAGCTATTGCTGCCAGTTTAGGGCCTGTGTTGGAAAAAGGAAGTCTTACTCATATACAGTGTCACCCAAAGGTAATAAAGGAGGTCAGAATTGCTTCCACTGTGGAAAGCTGGGCCACTTCAGTAGACAGTGTCACAGACCAGAGCCACAGATAGGCAAGGGAGTAGAGAGGAAGCTTCCACTCACTTGCTTTAAGTGTGGCTCTGAAGGACATTTGGCCAAGGTAGCTCACATCAGGTCCTTGTGGCTGACAGGACTGACAGGCCCCAGCTTCCAGCTGGAAACCAAAGAGGATGCTTCAACAATTTAGATCCTCCCAGAAGAGCCGTGGATGAGCATTAACATTACTGGTAAGTATATTCATTTTCTCCTGGACACAGAGCCTACTAATTGGTCCTAAAAGCCTTCTGAGGTCCCAACTCTTCTCACTATCTCTTAGTTGTTGGAAAACCTCATAAGCAGTTCCTTATTTCACCTCTACCTTGCATGTGAACTTCCGAGTTGTAAAACAGCCCAGTGGTAGATGGAATTTGCTCCAGGACTTAAGAAGCATAAATTACATAGCTGAGCCTCTACATCTTATGGTTCCTAACCTGTTCACTATAATAGACAAAGTGCTAGACTATAGGCCTTTTATTGTAAGAACCACCCTCCCTCTGTAACTTGATTTGTGCCACTACTAGAACCTCTACTCGGAATATTATTGCTTTTTAATTTTTGACTCATGTACTTTTAACTTGTTAGTTAAATTTGTGTCTTCTAGGTTGCAACACCTCCATGATACATCTTCAACGATATGAACATGTACGGCTAAGCACATTCAATAACAGTGCATCTAAATTCCAAAATCAATCTCCATAATAGTCTATGTGTTTCCTACTGCCAAGGGGGCCCTTTAGAGTAGTGAGAGAAGATCTTCACCCTGAAACCCACAGCGTCCCTTTTCAGCAGGAAGTAGCTAAGAGAATACGCCATCCCCTTTTCCTTATGACTCAGGGTGAAGTCTCTCTCTCAGGGAGGACGGATAGGGAATGGCAAAGGGCACACTAACAAAGCAGATAAATCAGAACTGGCTTTGACAAGCACTGTGGCAACTGGACAATTAAAACAGACATTCGGGGCGGGGGGGGAAGAAGAATGAACTGGGGAGGAGGATAGAGAAAACAGTGCAACAATGAATGAATAAGAACCCAAAATCTCTGTAAATGTTCATTAAAACTAATAAAATTTAATAATAATTTTAAAAAATTAAATGAAAAATGTAAGCTGTCAACTATCAAGAAATTGGACATGAAGAAAAATGTAACATCAAGATTGAAAGAAGACACATCAATCATGTACGTTATGTAGATGATAAACCTTGCTTACTGAAAGTGATGAGGACGTGAAATACTTGTTGCAGAAATACTTGTTGGACTACAGCCTTGAAGGATCTTTTGTGAACAACAATGTATACAAACTTTGTAAATAAATTAGAGTAATATTTTTTTAAAAATGAAAAAAAAATCTCCCAATACATTGAACTCTCTAAGTAATTGAGACAATATCATATATTGGGGTATTCATATACAGTTGTTAGTTCAAACTCTTAAAAGCCTTTTTTAATACTAGAAAATTAAAGATATGTTAGTATGGTAGGATATTCTACTGAACGTATTACTTTAAAGTCAGCAGTATAGTGTGTTATTACTCCCATGTTTATATACTGAGAATGGTGTCATGCTGTGGGAGATAATTGATCTGATAATACATAGATATACTTTAAACGTAAAAAAATATTTAAAAGGGAGGGCAAAATATATTACCTTAATATGGTCATTAAATGCCCCATAAGGTGTTATTTTTCAATGGTTAATTGCAATTAATCCTTTCTTAGTCTGCTATCTTACATCTTAATATTCTGTATTCATTGGAGGCTTGGAATATGCATGATTTAGAACTTACCACTTTAGAGAAAGGCACTGATTATATAAATGACCCAATACTCGTTATTTAAAAAGGAAAATATCTTCATCTACTAACTTAATTTTCATAGTTAAGAACTACATTTTTTTTCCTCTAAGATGAATATGACTTTAGAAACAGTCTAAATAAAACCAAAGTTCATTTGAATAGAAAAAACCAAACCAGTAATTAATTCAACTGTTCATTGTATCTTAACTTACAATTTGTAAACGACTCAGACTCCTCCATATTGAGTAAGGCTGCCAACCCAAACTCCACACCTCTCTTGCAGTTTAAATCTAACACTGGGTCATGGAGAGAAAGATGGTCAGTCTTCTGATGCACGATTTACAACCTCAGCAAGACAAAGGAGGAGCAATTATGATTCTGTGCTTACTCCATGGCAGTAAGTTTACATGTTTCAGGTTTTTAAAATTTTAATCTTTATGGTAGCAGATCTTTTGGTTTTTCTTCTCAGTAGCCAGTGGGTGGTTTCAAATGCCAAACTTTTGGTTAGCAACTGAGCATATAATCATTACAACTATAGCATTTATAATGGAATGTGCAGAGAGCTGGAATTGGAGAATAAAAAAGGAAGAACTTGCTATGCATTCCTCAAGGTTAGGTATCTGAAAATCAAATTTAAGCCTTCAGTTGCAATATTGAAAATACTATGGGCAATATATTAAATGATCAGAAAGCATCAAAAGAAGATGGAGGGAATACACAGAAGCACTGTACCAGAAAGAACTGACTGACACTGAAAAATTTCACGAAGTACCATATGAACAAGAGCCAATAATAATGAAGGAGGAAGTGGAAGCTACACTGAAAAGAAATAAGGTGCCAGGAATTGATGGGATACCCATTGACTTATTTCAATTAACAGATGCAGCCTTAGATGTGCTCACCAGTCTATGCTAGGAAATTTGGAGCTTAGCTGTTAGGACAACAGATTGAAAGTGATTCATATTTAGTTCCATTCCCAAGAAAGATTATTTAACTGAATGTGGAAAGTATAAAACGGTATCATTAATGTCACATGCAAGCCAAATACTGCTGAAGATCATTAAAAAATGGCTAGGACAGTACATAGATAAAGAACTCCCAGAAGTTCAAGCAGGACTTAGAAGAGACTGTGGCACCACAGAAATCACTGCTAATGTCAGATGGATCCTGGTTTAAGGTCAATACTACAAGAAGAATGTATATTTGTGTTTTATTTAGTATGCAAAAGCATTTGACTGTGTAGACAATAAAAAGTCATGGCTGACATTGAGAAAAATGAGAATCCCAGAGCACTTTATTTTGCCCAAGCTGAACCTATACCTGAAACAGGTGTCTGTTGTGAAAAAGGAGCAGGAGAATGCTGAAAGGACAACACTTAAAAATTGAGAAGGGAGTGTGTCAGTGTGGTATTCTTTCTTCATACCTATTTAATGTGTATGCTGCACAAATTATCCAAGAACCTGGACTCTATGAAGAAGAGTGTGTCATCAGGATTGGGGGGAGACTAATCAACAACCGGTGTTATACAGGTGACACAACCTTGCTTGTTGAAAGTCCCTCCACCCTGCCAAACATGTTATTTTTCCCCAAAGACCAGTCTTCCGTTGTAACATGTCCAAAATATGTCAGACAAAGCTTCAGAATCTTTGACTCCAAGGAGCAGCCTTGTTTAACCCTCTCCAGGATGAACCTGTTTGTTTTCTTAGCAGTCCATGGTATATTCAATACTCTTCTCCAGCACCACAGCTCAAAGAAATAAATAGATGGTTAAAACTTAAAAGTGCCATATAAAGCATTAAGGTCCCACAGTATGCTCTAAACTAACCTAATGTATCAGCTTTATCTGCAATCTCAACTGAATCCTCAGACACACAAAACTGCAATGTTTTCTCAAATATTACCTGCCCTTTCATGACTTCATGTTGCCACATGAGGTTTGCTTTGGACTGAAATGTGTTTCCCTTCTGCCTTTGATTGGGAAAACTTCTTGGGTTTCTAGCTCCAACTCAGAGCCATAAATCAAGCATTAACTATGTTGAGTTAGGTCAACTGTACCAGGATCCTGCAATGTTTGTAAAAAAATAAAAGTTACAAAGCCAAATCACACTGTAATATCTCTGTTCAGATATACTTCTCTATTACCACCATGGCTACTTAAGAGTAAGAATAAAATGCAATTCTCCTTTGCCTTCTAATTTCAACCTTTTCTGGAATAAAGTGAGATCTATGCAAATTCCCATTTTTATATTCCCATGGTACGTAACACAAACTTAAACATTTTTTGAACAATGGAAAAAATTCTTTTTTTTCTGACTTAAGGAGAAAAGAAAACACACATTGCTTCTTTCTTTATTATCCGGAAAATGAGGTATCAGAGCTGTAGTGGCCACTTGTACCAATTTATTTCCACACCAACAAATGAAATTTTGTCCTAATTCGTAGAATGATACTACTCCCATTCCTGCTTGTAGAAAGAAGTAAACCTACCCAATCAAAATATATATTCCTTTCAGACTCAATATTGTGAAAATTACAATCCAAATTAATTTCTCAAGGAGATATAAAGGGAAATTGTCAAGTTTATTTGGAGAGTAAAGAGATCCCAGATAAGCAAAACACTTCTGAGAAACAAAAAAGAAGTGGGAGGCACAGCAGTCCCTGACCTCAAAACTCACTATACAGTGGTAGTAACCAAAACAGCATGGTACTGGTACAAAGAAAGGCACATAGACCAGTGGAACAAAATTGAGAACTCAGAAATAGACCCAGCTATCTATGAGCAGCAAGTAAGGTTGTATTATCTGCGCAACACAGTTTATTAATGAGTCTCCCTCCAATCCTGATGCCACATTCCTCTTCAAAGAGTTCAGCTTCTCAGATAATTTGATCAGCATACAGACTGAACAGGTATGGAGATATAATACAACTCTGACATACTCCCTTCCCAATTCCAAACCATGTAGTGCTTCCCTGCTCCATTCACACACCAGCCTCCTGATCCAGGGAGAAGTTCCTCATGAGCAAATCAAGTGCTCTGGGATTCCCATTCTTCTCAATGTCAGTCACAACTTATCATGGTCCACACAATCAAACACCTTTGCATAGTCAATAAAGCACAAATAGACATTCTTCTTGTACTGATTACTTTCAACTAGGATACATCTGACATCAGCAATGATATCCCTGGTGCCATGGCTTCTTCTAAATCCCACTTGCTCTTCTGGCAATTACCTATCTATTTACTGTTCCAGCCATTTTTTAAATGATCTTCAGCAGTATTTTGCTTCCATGTGACAGCAATGATATTGTTTGATAATTTCCACATTCAGTTGGATCACCATTCTTGGGAATAGGAACAAATAAGGACATCTTCCTATCCATTGGCCAGACAGATATCCTCCAAATTTCTTGGCATAGATTGGTAAGTGCATCCAAAGCAGCATATGTTAATTGAAACAAGTCAGTTGGTACAGGTCAATTGTAACAATCAATTGAAATAGGTCAGTTGCTGACAGTGAAGAGGACTTGAAGTACATGTTGCAGAAGATTAAGGATAGCAGCCTTCAGTATGGATTGCATCTCAATATTAAGAAGAAAAGATTCTTACCAATGGACCAATAGGCAATGTCATGATGGATGAAAAGGAGATGGAAACTGTCACCAGTTTCGTCTTGCTTGGATCCACAATTAACACCCTTGGAACAAGCAGTCAGGAAATAAGGAGACACAATGCACTGGGAAAATTTGCAGTTAGAGACTTTTCAAAATTATTGAGTCGTAATGATGCCAGTTTAAGGACTAAAGTGTGTCTGATTCAGGCCATAGTCTTTTCAATTACTAACTATGGATCCAAGAACTGGAAAATTAATAAGGATGACAGAAAAATAATTGACACCTTTGAGCTGTGGTGTTGAAAAAGAGCACTGAATATCGCAAGGATTGCCAAGAGAACAAAAAGATATGCTTGGAGAGGGTGCAGCCAGAGTGCTCTTTGGAGGCAAGAATTATGATATGAGGCTTTACTTCACATACTTTGGACATATTGCTAAGAGGTGCTATTCTTTCGAGAGGGACATGATGTTGGGAAGGGTAGAAGGTCGATGAAGGAGAGGAAGACCCTCAACTAGGTGGATTTACATGCTAACTATGGCAATAGAATCTTTTGTGTCAGGAAGTGTGAGGATTATGCAGGACAGGATTGGGTTCAGATCCTTTGTTCATAGGGTTGCTATGAGTTGTTCTTGACTTGATGACATCTAACAACAAAACAACAATCTAAGGTCAATTAATATTCAATAAGGAAATAAAAACGTATCAAATGGGGAAATGACAACTTCTTCAACATATGGTGCTGGCAAAACTGGACTGCTACCTGTAGAAAGCTGAAACAGGATCCACATCTTATACCATGCACAAAAATCACCTGAAGGTGGATCAGAGACTTGGGAGTAAAGCCCAAAACCTTAAAATTCATAAGAGTCAAACTGGGATCAAGCTCAGAAGGCATAGTCTGTGGTATAAGAAGATGACCAAATACAGAAATGCACTATCAGAAGAGGATAAAATTCATGAATGGAATCTTCTAAATATTAAATCCCTGTACACATCAAAAACTTTTTCCAACAGGGTGAAAAGAAAACCTACTGATTGAGAATAAGCATTTGGCAATACCATTTCAGAAAAGAATCTCATAATGAAAGTTCTGAATACTCCTGGGTCTCCTCAAGAAAAAGACTGATAACCCAGTTACAAAGTGGGCAAAATAAATGGAAAGTAATTTCACAGAGAAAGATATTCAAATAGCCAATAGAAAAAATACACAAAAGCAATGGCAATAAGAGAAATGCAAATCAAAACCACAGTGAGATATCATCTCACTCCAGTAGCAGTCGTAAAGTTTAACAGGAAAGCAAATAATAAATGTTGGAGAGACTGTGGTGAGATAGGAATACTTATAAATTGTTGGTGGGATTGTAAAATGGTATACCCTGGAAGGCAGTTTGGCGCTTCCTCAAAATGCTGAACATAGAAAGTCAATACTATGCCCCAAGAAAATGAGAGCTGAGGCTCAAATGGAGACTTGCACACCAATGTTCACAGCAGCATTATTCACTATCACAAGAACATGGAAACAGCCCACATGTCCAACCACAAGCAAATGGATTGAGAAGTGGTGGTACATTAACACAATGGAATACTATGCAGAACACAGGAACAATGATTTTGTAAATTACTACCTAACTTTGCAGAGACTGGACAGCATTATGTTGAGTGAACTAACTCAGTCCCACAAGGTCAAATACTGTATAAAACCATTATTGTAGAATGAGTATGAGGATACAGGGGTGGGGGAAGGGTGGAAGCAGAGGGGTGAGGATGGGCTGGGGGATGTTACTCATATGATTCTATAATTCAATGGGTGGGGTTGAAAAAAAATGGGCAGGATCTTTTGTGAGAAAGAATTTATTCAAGCTTTGTAAAGGAATCACAATAAAACTTTAAAAAAAAGATAACACACAAAATAAAATACACCTTCCTTCAATGAAAGTTATTGAACTAGGGAATGGACAGATAATACCAATGGAACTATGTAAATAATCACACTGGGAGAAAGAACTTCTCATATTCAACTGGAATTATTAATTTAGAGTTACTCAAAATCATGGAATCCCTGGTTGATATAAATAGTTAGGTGTTTACTAAGTGAAATGTTGGCAGTTTTAATCTACCCAGAGACACTTTGGAAGAACAATCTGGTGACCTACTTTCAAAAGATCATAGATAGCTGTTAAAAATCCTGTGGAGCAGTTTTACCATGGAATTGTCATGAGTCAGAATTGAGTCTATAGCAACTTGTTTCATTTTGGTTTGGCTGGAACTCTTATTTCTGGAAACACAGTGAGAGTTCACCTGTAAAAGGACAAATGAGACTGAATATAAGAAGAAACATAAATGAAAAGAGTTGAGAGAAGAATGGAGAAATGGGGGCTTCTGGTATCACTGATATTATGGATTCCAGTTCCTCCAGTGTAAATTCATACAAAAGTTGTCCTCTTTTTACATTATCCTTGTAGTGAACTTTAACACCTGTAAGAACCAAAAAATTGTACTCTTGCTATGCCTATAAAACAGATTCAGAAAAGACAATAACACAAGGAACATAATTTTTAATTAATGCCATATGGCTCTTGATTAAAACCAGAGAATACCAGAAAGTTGTTTATTAAATTTTATTGATCTCGCAAAGATACGATTGTTTGGATTGTGTGCATTCTAAAAATGATGGATAATATTAACCATGTGGTGGGTGATAGCAAATTATGGATAATATTGAAAAGAATGAGAATCCAAGAATACATGATTGTGTTCTAGTGAAACCTATACATAGACAAAGAAGCATTTGTCTGAATAAAACAAGAGAAGACTGCATGGTAAAAAAACTTAAAAATATGTGCATCAAGGGTGTTTTCTTTCTCCATATCTATTGTTGATTCTGTTGGTTTTTTTGAGTACCATTGAGTTGAACTGGCTTATAGCTAACCCTAATGGTTTTCTTTTCGGGGGCAGTAAATTGTACGAAAGGAGACTTCCCATCTTCCTTCTGCAGAGCAGCCGATAGATTCCTTCCACATGCCATTGAGTTGGCAGAGGAACTTTGGGGAAGTCTCTGACAGCAGACTTTCCCAATGCCATTTGTCTTATAAGACTTTTAGAATTTGTGTTTTAATTTCAATATTAACTTAAAATAACTAGTGTAAAAGCAGTTTCATCTTTCTCAATGAGTTCCATATTGACTGGAGACTGCATTGTTTAAGTTAGTTATAAGTCATGCTATTTTTCTAGGATCTACAGTTTATTTTGTAATCTAAAGAAAGAAACAATGTGATTTTTATAGAGTATAAATTTTGGAATCCGACTGCCAGGACATAAATCCTGGAAAAACCTTTTATAACTTATTCTTCCTCTTTGATTACCAGTGTGTTTCTTTTTTATAGAGAAGAGAAAACCATAGTACTGGCCAAATGGGTTTGTTAATAAAAAAGAGTTGGCATGTGTGGTTTTTAAAAATATTGCCTACCATATAGTAAATGCTCTATAATGATTGCTTCTTATTTTCACAATATAAATAATAGTGAAGGACCTGTAATAACATTAGGCATGCTAGATAGAGAAGATGGGGAAAAGTGAAATACTTCTTTAACATAGGGAGGAGATGTGAATAAGAATGTCCAAAGTGGCATTTCAACTATTCACAGTAACAACAGACACCTAGAAACAATTTTATATCAACCAACATAAAAAGTAAATGACAAATTGTTACATATTCACATACTATAATATTAAATAATGGTAAAAAAGAAAAAATTAAAAAGTCTAAACATAAGTTACATTTTATTTCTTCTTATAGAAAGGCCAAAACAAAAATCCCTCAAATATATACCTTAGTATGTATATACAGAACTATGTATATTGAGTAAGACAAAAATTTCTTTTAAAAAGCAAAAGTATAATAGTCACAAAATTTATATTGGGTCAAGATGGATGGAGCCTAGGGAAAGTGATAAGACAAAATATTGCTTGGAATAAATTATTGAAAATATTTTAAGTTTGATATAATTTTTATTTCAATATGAAAATTAACTATATAAAATGGTATTGTGAATAGACCAATAATGAGAAGATGTCCTGGACCAAGGATGTAACCATTTCTTTGCACCTGAGATTCAACGAGGGTGGAAGGAAGGATTGAAGGAATATATAAAGAAGAGAAAGAGGGAGGAAAGATAGAAGAAAGGAAGAAAAGGCAAAATATAGTATCACATAGTACATAATAAATATGCACTGATCAATCTTTATTACTAGAGCAATGAATATTATATTCACATTATAAGCAGGAATTTTGTTTCAGCAAAAGATCATCTGTCACATTAAGCCAATATTATGAATCAGAATTTTACTGGTTTCTAATCTTGCTTACACTTAATTTGTAAATTTAAACTTCTGTTTAATAATTGTTCAAGTGCTTTTGCAAATGAAGTGTACATCTAGTTTTGAGCTCATATTTAAATAAATAATGCTTTATTTGAGGTAATATAGGAAATAACATAAGATTACTTTTACTTTATTAGGTTTTGTTCTCTCTAATTTTTAAGAATCCTTTCACTGTACTCCTACTATGCTGTGGTGGATCATTCAATGTGGTTTTATAGCCATTATCTTTGACTTTCACCATATAGCTAGGTTGTGTTGTTGTTGATTGCCCTCGAGTCGAGCATGACTCATAGCGACCCTATGAACAAAAGGTCTGAAGCTTTTCTATAACTATCGACATTTATCAAAGTTCATAGAGTTTCCAGAGGCATATTGTTTAGGAAGTGGATGCCACTCACTGATGTAGGGTGTTTGTGGCTCCATCAAAAGGATTAAGTAGCTTACTAATAATGTAAATAGCATCCATAGAGTTGTTGTGTACCATTGGGTGGGAATGAAAGTTGACCTGTAGCTAACCCCTCAGCGGTTTTCAGAGTCACTGGACGAGATTGTCCATCCTCCAGTGGAGCAGCTGGTAGGGTATAATCCACAGTACTAAAGAATTTTATAACAATGGCTCAGAGTTTTGAGACAGAGAGGATTATGAAGCTTTTATGACTGACGAGTTGTATCTTGACGGTTTTCAAGTTCAACTGTAACTGTTAACTTCCTCAGTGAACCCTGTAATTATGGCAGTTTCCATGAATTTTATGTGGCATTGTAATATAATAGCAGACCTAGAAGTAGAGCAGTAAGAGCCTTGAGAGGGAGAAGGGTTGGGGAATTAATGTTAGAATTGATATAAGGAGTTGCAAGAGTGTTGGAGGCGGCACTTCTCTAGAAATAGATTTGTGCTGTTGATGTTATTGATGGGGACTCTTCCCCCTCTTGGAATAATTAGATGCCTCTGTTCCATGCCAGGGGCAGTGTTCTTATCTTACACTTTAGTAATTCCTTTTTCAGATTTCTTTATTATTCCAGATGCTATTTAAATGTAATTCAAAATGCCTGGAGAACACTAAGACTTTCCCAGCGTATGCGAGATTAAGCCTATAACAAATTACTGATTTATGTTTTATATTTTCAGTGGAATTTTCCAGTCTATATGACATGTGGGAGGGAAAAAATCAACTTTAAAATTAAGTAGGAAAAGGTAGAATATAAGAGTAATTCTGGTTATGGCTCCAGATATTTAAAAAAATGTAAATGTATATACAATGCCAAACATTACATTAAACTTTTTTCTTGTGGAAAATGTAGTTTTAAATAAATATATTGTTAATACTGGAGAAGCTCTGGTTGCCTAGTGAGTAAGGAGCTGTATTGCCAAGCCAAGGATTTGTGGTTTGAATCCACCTGCTGCTCCATGGAAGAAAAAGGAACAATTTCCAGTTGTGCAATTTAGAGCCTCTGAAAACCAACTGGAGAGTCACCTATGAGTCATTTCTGACTTGATGGCACTTAACTACAACAGCATTGTTATTGCCAGCATGCAATTAGTTTGTGAGTGATATTTTAAAATAAATACTGTCTAATTTTCTTAATTTTATTTTCTTATACAATAAATAACAGTAATCATTCCTCTATAAACAAGAGTTATTTAGAGTCTCTGGTAAAACTTAAATATGAAGCAATCTAGAGAATAGGAAATTCTAGAAACATTGCTTTAACTTACTCTTTCTTTGTTCTAAGTAGAACAACAATGAAATTCTTAAGACATCCCATGCTGTGTCACGTCAATATAACTGAAATGAAGCAGGGAAAAGCACAGAAAGTTGTCAGGGTGATTGAGGTCACTAGACAACTCAGAGACAGACTCATCCTGGAAAAGAAAAAGTAGGTGTTCGGGTAAACAACACTGGATAAATAGTTAAAACCATGTGCAACTTGTGAAAGAATAAGCCTAAAATCTTCACATGTGTAGTACTGAAAAAAAAAACCCACCAACTATAGCAGAGGAAGCCATTAGAGAATTTTATTATGATTCCTTTCCATTTGGCAGTTCACAGTGCTCTGCACCAATGGTGGACTTGGCATGATGTATTACAGAGAATAGCCTCGTGGAGTCTGGTGAATTTACTTAGAGGCCCAGAACATTGACCAAAAACAAATGAACTCCTTCTAATCCACTGTATTCTATCCCATAAGGACCTATTTTTGGGTTTCAAAGTCTGTAAATCTTTATGGGAGGAGTATGTCTGACTTTCTTTGATGGAGATTTGACCCTGTCATCTTTTGATTAGCTTCACAAGATGTAAAACACTATCCTATCTGGACTCTTTAGGATCAGAACAACCCTGAAGAAAACATATTCAGTGCATGCGTGCGCGCGCGCGCACACACACACACACACACACACACACACACACACACACACACACACACTTTCAGACTCTATCAGATGCACACAAATAATTTTCCCCTAAGCTCCTAGGAAAAAACCATAAGCCAACTTCATTTACTAGATAATCTCTATTTCAATATATGATGAAAAATGCAATATCTATTCCCTTTTCTGGCATCTATGTCAATGCAGTGAGAGGAGCTACATTTTAGGCATTTAAAATTTTTCTAAGTCTTTGTTTAAATCTCTTGAGGATGTAAATCTGAATAATAAACTGAAAAGAAATACCTTTTCAAAAGAAATGAATTGTATATGTGGAGAGTTGAGTAATGAAACCTGTGAAATATATGAATTTCAAATACAATATCAGTTTAAGGCAGGGTTTTTTTTTTATTATTTTGTGACGCTAATTAGCAACATTATTATTCTATGCCCTCTTTCTTGGTCCCACGACTTAGCTGTTACTTTAGAAAAAACAGACATTGTTCATTTCATGAAGACTTGGAAAATTTTTAGAATCATGCATTCATTCTTCATATGTTATTGTTACATGCTATTGAGTCGCTTGTGACTAATTGTGACACTATGTACAACAGCCCTAAACCCTGCTCTATCTCTTGCCAATCTTGTCGTCTCTGACACACCTATACCCATTATCCCAGTGACAGAATCAATCCATCTCATCCAGGGTCTTCCTCTGCAGCGCTCTCCCTCCACCCTTCCAAGTGTGACATCACTCTCTAAGGACTACTCCTTCCTTGCAACGTGTCCAAAGTATGTCAGACGAAGCTTCAGAATCCTTGCCTCCAAGGAGCAGCCTGACTTCACCCTCTCCAGGACGAACTTGTTTGTTCTTCTAGCAGTCTATGCTATATACAATACTCTTTGGTGATAAATCACCAAAGCTCAAAGGCATCAACTCTCCTTCTATCATCCCTAGTCATTGCCCAGCAATCTGATGCATAACAAGTAATGGCAAAGACCATGGCCTGTATCAGGCTCACCTTAGTCTCCAGATTGACATTGTTGCTCCTCAGTACCTTGGAGAGGACTCTGACATCAGACTTTCCCAATGCAATTTGTCTTTTAATTTTCCTGGCTGATGGTACCAAGAGTGTGGATTGTAGAGCCAAGGAAACTGAAGTTGCCAACAATCTCAATCTCTTCACCATCTATCATGATGCTGCCAATCGACCCAGTGGTGAGAATCTTTGTTTTCTTGATGTTGAGCTTCAATCCATATTGAAGGCTGCAAACCTTGACCTTCTGCAGCAAACACTTCAGGTCCTCCCCAGTTTCAGCAAGCAGGGTTGTGTCATCTGCATAACGTAGATTGTTGATGAGACTACTTCCAATCCTGATGCCACATTTCTTCTCATAGAGCCCAGCCTCCCGGATAATCTGTTCTGCATATAGATTGAAAAGATATGGAGACAGGACACATCCTTGACACACACTCTTCCCAATTTTGCACCATGCAGTGTTTCCTTGTTCTGTTCAGATGACTGCCTTCTGGTCAAAGTAAAATTTTGCATAAGCACAATCAAGTGTTCTGGGATTCTCATTCTTCTCAAAGTCAGCCACAGTTTGTTGTGATCCACACAGTCAAATGCCTTTGAATAGTCAGTGAAGCACAGATAGACATTCCTCTGGTACTCTCTGCTTTCATGTAATTTCATATAGTTGACAAAATTCTTTTAATTCAGGTATTTCTTTATGAAATTCTGCTACCTTGGGTATTTAACTAGTAAACTTTAGGTCTCTGTTATATATCACTGTCTTGCACAGACATTCCTCTTAAGCACGCATAAATCATCTATATAACTGAAATCACTGCATACTTGAGTTCATTGTATTTACAAAGCTTGCCATGTTTCCCTGTCCTTAATTTAAATTGCCATTTTATTTAGTTTTATGTCTTAGAAAGGCTGTTAACAATGCCTCTGTTTTGTTCTTGCTCTTATCAAGTATGCAAACACAGAAATTATATTATTTTAACATAAGAGCCTGCTGACAATATGTTGTTATGTGCCTTTGAGTTGCCTATGACCTTGTGTATAGCAGCACTGAACCATGCCCTGTCATGAGCCAGTCTCACTAATTCTGACACACCCACCCCCATTGCCCCAATTACTGTATCAATTCATTTAATCTGTGGGTCTTCCTTCCCTGTGTTGCCCTCTATCTTTCTGAGCATGATGTCTTACTCCAAGAACTGGTCTGTCCTGGACCAGTCTCTACTGGCTGGAGACAGAACTTCTAGATCCTAGCCTCCAAAGAGAAACTTAGTAACACCCTCTCCAAGACAGACCTATTTCTTTTCTTGGCAGTCCCTGATACATTTTAAGACTACAGGACCACAATTCAAAGGGATTGATTATTCTGTCATCCTTAGTCATTGTCCAGCTCTCTGATGCATAGCAAGTAATTGTGAAGACCATAGCCTGGATTAGGTACACCTTAGTCTCTAGACTGACATCATTGCTCTTCAGTACTCTGGAGAGGTCCCTGACAGCAGATTTTCCCAATGGAATTCATCTTTTGATTTTATGAGTGCTGGTGCCAAGAGAGTGGATTGTGGAGGTGACATGATAATTTTCAAAGATCTCTTCTATGTATGGAAATTATTCTATACATTTCTGCAGACTTAAGAATTCTACAATTTTTTTCTGACAATCCTTTATCCTTCTCTTCCACATATAGCCCTCATTTTCTGCTCCTTCATTCCCTCACTTACACTTCCTCCTCCAGTTCTAATAGCTTTTCCAGAATGTTATTAATTCTAGCACAAAAACAACAAGTAGAAAATTCTGTAAGATCTAAGTTATTTCTTAAGAGATATTTCAATTCTTAGTTTTCAATGTACAGTCCTTTGAAGCTAAGTTCTGGATTACTAATAAAAATGTTTAGAACAAACCAGTGTTATGTAGTCAATATAATAGAATCTGTTGTTGCTAATTGCTGTCTCATGGTGACCCTATGAACAACAAATCTGAATTCTGTCCTAAGTTGTGCCATTGTCATCTTTAACACACTTGCGTATGTAACAAAGCAGTATTTATTATTTCTATATTTTTAAAATTTTTTTGTATCTGGAATAAGATGCGATAGGAAAAGTTGAGTGGTATTGAAGTGAACTAAGAAAGAGGAGGAAATGTTTTTCATATTGTACCTGTCTAACAATAATAATTTTTCCCTATGCAGCATCTGTGTGGACCACAACAAGCTATGGCTGACACTGAGACGAATGAGAATTCCAAAACATTTGATTGTGCTAATGTGAAACCTATACTTGGACCAAGAGGCAGTTGTCGGAACAGAGCAAGGAGACACCACGTGGTTCAAAATCAAGAAGGGGGTCTGCCAAGGATGCATTATGTCTCTATACCTTTTAAATCTGTATGCAGAACATATCATCCTAGATGCTGGCCTGTATGAGAAGGAATGTGGATTCAGGATTGGATTAAGAGTCATCAACAATCTGCGTTATGCAGATGACGCAACCCTGCCTGCCGAAACTGAGGAGGACCTGAAGCACTTGCTGCAGAAGGTCAAGGAATGCAGCTTTTAATATGGATTGAAGCTCAACATCAAGAAAACAAAAATTCTCACCACTGGACCAATTGGCAGCATCAATACAGATGGAGAAAAATTGAGATAGTTAACAGTTTTAGTTTACTTGGCTCCACAGTCAACACTCTTGGTACTAGCAGCCAGGAAATCAAGAGACAAATTGCACTGGGAAAGTCAGCTGTGAGGGACCTCTCAAGAGGACTGAAGAACAATGACGTCAGGCTGGAGACTTAGGTGTGCCCGGTCCAGGCTATAGTCTTTGCAATTACGTGATATGCCGTGGAGAGTTGGACAATGACTAGGGACGATAGAAACAGAATTGATGCCTTTGAGCTGTGGTGCTGAAGAAGAGTGTTGAATATACCATGGACTGCTAGGAGAACAAACAGGTTTGTCCTGGGGAGGGTGAAGACAGAATGTTCCCTGGAGTCAAGGATTCCGAAGCTTCGTCTGACATACTTTGGGCATGTTGCAAGGAGGGACTGGTCCTTGGAGAGGGACATCATGTTTGGGAGAGTGGAATGATGGCGCAGGAGAGGAAGACCCTTGATGATATGGATCGATTCTGTGAGTGGAGTGGTGGGAATGAATGTGTTTGAGATAGTGAGGTTGGCACAGGATAGAACAGCGTTTAGGGCTCTTGCACATAGGGTCGCTATGAATCGCAAATGACTCTATGGCACATAACAACAACAACAATTATTCTTAAAGCTAACCATAATGTGTTATGATTCATACAGTCTCATGTGTTTTTTCTATAGTCAATCAAACACATATAGACATTCTTCTGGTATTCTCTGCTTTCAGCCAGAATCCATATACCATTGCCTATAGGATCCCTGATGCCATGATAGTGAGATAGTGAGGTTGGCACAGGATAGAGCAGGGTTTAGGGCTCTTGTAGATAGGGTCGCTACTAGTCTCAAGCGACTCTAAGGCACATAACAACAACATGCAGCATCTAATGTGGTACTGTTACTAAGTACAAAGCATTCTTTTGTTAGTCAATTGCCAGTAAGACAGATGGACTATAATATCCAAAGCACTTTATTGTAGATCCGGAAGAGCATTGAAAATCATCTCAAAAACTTCTTTCCAGTCTATGAGTGGTCACTGACTTTAATACTTAGATTAGATGTTATGAATACTAGTAAATAAACAGTGTGTGATATATTTTATACATAATTGAGAAAAACATCTTTAAAGAAATAGATGCTATCTCAGTTACACATAACAGAGAAAAACATTTTCAAAGAGAAGAAAAGAATTACGTAGAACTAAGAAAACAGTTTGAAAAAGGTGAATAATAACCCAGGAAAGATGCATTTCCTGTCCTGGTAAACAAACATTTAAAGTACTTTACATGATTAAAGAAAGAAAAAGAAAATTCTAGGGCAAAGCAACCAGTTTTGAAGGCTAGAGGAAACTGATGTCAGTTTTACAACTCTATCATATGCTTAAATAATCCTGAATTTATTTATACCACCCCATCTGTAATTAGACAATCTCAAAATTGCATGAAAATTCAAAGGAAAATAAAACCAATTACATGGGAAGAATTTGGGAAGTGAAGAGATATTTTTAAAACATTCGATATTTCATTATAATTGCTCATATAATAAGGTGCTTTATTTTCTGCTTGTTTCTCTCATTTTTATGC
The DNA here is from genome assembly GCF_000299155.1 of Elephantulus edwardii. Lineage (NCBI taxonomy): Eukaryota > Metazoa > Chordata > Mammalia > Macroscelidea > Macroscelididae > Elephantulus > Elephantulus edwardii. Next base: position 1,464,240 of record NW_006400040.1, on the reverse strand, counting down.
TCTAGTCCTGTAAGGATTTCTGTTGACTTAGCTATAAGGAATTGGGCTGCCAAATCAAAGATACACTGTCTGAAGCCAACAGCTGCTTTGTGGAAGAAAGATAGGCAAAAACTTTTTGTGACTTACTGATTCTGAAAACCCATTGGAGGATCAGCTGTGGGTTGTTTCCAACTTAACAGTACACAAGAGTCTTAGCAGCTCAATTTAAGCAAATAGACTTGAGAGTTATTTTCTTCATACTATAGCTTAAGTCATTACCATTGAGTCAGAGACAAGTCATAGCTGGCCCTCCAGCAGATTTTTCAGAGGCTATAAATCCCCAAGGCACGGTGTTTCTGTGTATTCCCTTCATGGTGCTGGAGACCAGTTTGAAAGTCATCTACTGGAGCTGGTTCTATAGAAGCTGTTGGCTGGTATGGGTGAGCTATAGATACAGCACTGGTCTGTGCATTGCGGTACAGAGGTAACTAGTGGTTGCTGTGATGTCAAACACTGTGACACTGATGTGCCAAATGCGAGAATGGTTACCCATTGTGGACAGTGTTTGGTGGAGCTCCCCGATTAAAACAAACTTGGAAGCAGGCATCCACTTCCGAAACGGCTTGCCTCTGGAAGCTCTATGAACAGTGCTCAAGTCTTTTGTTTATAGAGTCACCATGAGTCATCTACGACTCAACAGCACTTAACAACAGTAACAACAACCTAGGTCATTCAAAGTTTTGTCCATAGTATCTGTAAATATTGCAACTCGATGGTTGAATTTTTCAATTCTTTCAGCTTGAGGAATGCCTTGGGAGTTCCTCCCTTTTTATTCTCCAATTCTGTCTCTGCACTTTCTGTTATAAATAGTTTGTTTTGCCTTCTTGAGCTGCCCTTTGAAGTCTTCAATTCAGCTCTTTTTTTCTTCAGCTTATCTTTTCTTGACTTTGGCACCTCAGTGCTCTAATAAAATGTTCAGAAACTCTTCTGACATCTATTTTGTTCTTTTCTTTCTCCTCTGTCTTTACAGTAACTTTTTGCTTTCTTCATGGATTATATCCTTGATGCCATCCCCTAGTCTTTGATCATTGGTTTCAATGCTTCAAACCTATTCTTAAAATTATTTTAAAATTTAGGTAGGATAGACTCAAGGTCATATTTTGATTCTTGTGGACTTGTTTTAATTTTCTGCAGCCTCAGTTTGAAATTACACATGAGTAATTGATGGCATGTTCCACAGTCAGCAACTGGTCTGATTTTGACTGCTGATATTGAGCTTCTCCAGTGATTCCTTCCAGAGATGTAGTCACTCTGAATCCCATGCAGTCTGCCTGGTAAACCTATGTGTTAAGTTGCTGTATTTTTTTTCCCAGGAGCTCATTTATTGGCGAAGCGGCAGTGGGTTTTCAGGCTGAAGCTCCCTGGGGTCTCAGTCCTTGGGCACCTGTGCGTGAATCATGGCAGCGAGGCTGGGCCAGCTCCAGACCCCCAGCACTTTGGCGTCAGGGCCGGGGATGGCCTCCAGGCCCCACAGGTGGAAGCGGGAAAAACTGGCAGTGGCCCCAATAAAGCGGTCGAAGTCCCGCTGCAGCGGCTCTTGCTGCTGCCGCTCCTCTCCTCCTCCAAATTCAAATCGTGGTTCTCGTCCATCACTATCACGTACCCGCGAGCCCGGGCGGCACCACCACCTCCTCGCTCCGCAGGACGCGGCTGCAGAACGACAGACACCTCGAGTCCGCAGGAACGCTGGCGGATGGCCGGTGTAAAGAAGTCCTCGACGGGGGCCGGTCGGCTAGCCTGGACCTCGCAGGGCAGCAGGTACAGCATGGCGGGGGCAGCGTTGTGTAGCGTGGAGGGGCGCACGTGGATGCGGTGTTTCTCAGGTTACTTCTTCGTCACCAGCTTTCCATTCTCCGAATGTTGTGAGTCTGTCTCTGGCTGTTGGCCAAAGCCAAGTTGCTGTATTTGTTAAAAAAAACATATTTATTTGCAATGGGTAAATCATTGAATGTAAAAAAAAAAAAAAATCAATCATTCTATTTCTGGTCTTGTTTCTGTCACCAAGCTGAAATGAAGGCATTGGAAAAAAAAAAAAAACAACAACCACTGACCCCAGGAATCCATGGGATACCAGAGATGTTTCAAATGACAGATACAGCCCTGGGCTTACTCAGTATATGCCAGGAAATTTAGAGGACAATTGCCTGGCTAGCTGACTGTAAACAATTTATATTTGTCCTCATTCACAATAAAGGTGATCCAACAGAAAGGTAGAAAATATAAAACAATATCATTAATATCATATGCAAGCAAAATATTACTGAATATCATTTAAAAATGGATGTAACAGTACATAGACAGGGAAGTTCAAGTTGGATTTAGAAGAATCCACGACACCAGGGATATTATTGATAATGTCAGATGGATTCTGGCTGAAAACACAGAATACCAGAAGATCTGCTCATGCTGTCCCTGGGGCAACAGAGACTTGTAGATTCAACACAGAAACTCTAGGACAGATTGAAAAAAAGTGTTCTAGAAATGGTTGCATGGTTTTCTGCTTCCACCAGCAGGGATGGGAATGCCCATCACACTAGCTGGCCAGTCCTGGATCTTGCCATCTGGCTGAAGACTCATGTACCTGGACATGAGGAAGAGTGTTGTGCATTAAGCTGTGTTTCTTTGGTTCCTAACAGATCCAAGCACTTTTTTGTATTAAACAGTCTTATTTCCTACCTTGTAGACCATCAGTGTGCATTGTTCTATCTGGTAGGAATCAATACACTTGTATGAGCTTGTTATATATTAAAGACACTAACCCACAAAGGAAAAAAAATACCAGAAAAAATGTCTATTTTTGCTTTATTGATTTCACAGAAACATTTGATTGTGTGGATCATAAGACATTATGGCTAAATTGAGAAGAATGGGAATCCTAGAACATTGACTTGAGTTCATCCAAAATCTATACCTAGGTATAGAGGTTATTATGTGAAACGAGTAAGGGAATACTGCATAACTCGAACACAGAAATAGTGTGCATATAGGCTTTATCCCTTCTCCATACCTATCCAATCTATATGCCTAGGAAATTATTCAAAACTTGAACTCTGTGAAGAAGAATGTGGCATCAATATGGGGAGGAAGACTCAATCTTGCTTGCTGAAAGAGAGGAGGACCTAAAGTGATTGCTGCAGAAGATTAAACACTGGAGCTTTTAATATAGATTTCATCTCAATGTCAAGAACACAAAAATTCTCACCACTGGAAATTAGGTAACATCATTACAGATGGAGAAAAGATTGAAATTGTCAATGACTTCATCTTATTCGATCCACAATAAATACACTTAGTCCAGAAGTCAGAAAAGTAGAAGATCACTGGGAAAGCCTGCTCTTAGAGGCCTTTACAAATTATTGAGGTGCAATGATGTCAATGTAGGGACTAAGGTGTGTCTGTTTCAAGTCTTTTCAGTCACTTGCTATGAATCTGAGAACTGGATGATGATAAGAATTACATACAATAAATGGATGCTTTCAAACTGTGGTGTTGGAGAAGAGTAATATTGCATGGACTGCCAAAAGAACAAAGAGATATGCCTTGGAGAAGGTGCAGTCAAAGTGCTTCTTTTTTTTTTTAATTTAGGTTGTTTATTTTTCATTTTAATGAACATCTACAGAGATTTTGGGATTCCATTCATTCATTGTTGCACCCTTCACCCCGCACAAACCCCTCCCCCCTCCATTTGCTCCTCTCCTTGAAAAGCAAAAGAAAAACTCCCTCATTGGTACACAATCCACACCCCCGCACCTCCCCAAACCCCACCACCTACCCCCAAATATAATCCACTCTGCAACCCTCATTGCATACTCCTACAATAAAAATAATGCCCTAAAATATAATACTTTTAGACTATTCTCTCCCCCATAGACTTCAATGCCGTAAACATATTTCATCCAGTGCTTCTTGAAGGCAAAGATGAGAGATCTTTGTCTTATGTATTTTGGGCATGTTGCTAGGAAAGGCTATTTCTTGGAGAAGGACATCATGCTTGGAAATGTGGAGAAATGGTGAAAGAGGAAGATCCTCAATCAGATGGATTGACACAGTGACTGTAGCAATGGTTTCTCTGTGTGTCAGAGATTGTGAGGATGGCACAGGACAGGTTTCAGATCTGTTGTTCATTGAGTAATTATGAGTAGTACTTGACTTGACCCAATGGCACCTAACAACAATAACCCTAAGGAAGAGATTGCCACCTATTTGGAAAATAAAAATATTTTCACTTAATCAAAACGTTCAATTAGTTCTGGGATCTATATATTATAAGACTATTCAGAACTTCATCAACTACTTGTTTAAAATTTTATGTTTTGGTATGTGCCCTTGAGTCAGAACTGATTCATAGCTAAGTCTCCAGAAAGTTTTCAGAGGCAATAAATCACACAGATTTCCCACCTTTCTCCTCTAGAGCAAGAGTCTGATTTGAACTATCGACCTTTAGGCTGGCAGTGTGACTCCTTCCCCACTAGGTCACCAGAGCTTCCTAAATATATTGTCTATGAAATTATAAAGCATGTTTTCTTTTTATTGCGAAAATGTAATCTACCTTGTATTGGTCAACATAAAAAGGCATTGATTCGATCAAAAATATACAAGAGATTATTTAATTCAAAGATATATTAATTAACTTAAAAGTTTGTATTGTTGGCTCTGCTTTTATTTTCACATAAACTTAAACAAAATGGTGACTGGTTATGATGACTTGTTGTTTTTGTTAAGTGCCGTCAAGTCACCTGCGACTCATAGTGACCCTATGTACAACAGCCCTAAACCCTGCTCTATCACTTGCCAATTTGATTGTCTCCGACACACCTATCACTATAACTCCAGTGACTGGATCAATCCATGTCATCCAGAGTTCCTCTCCTGCTCTCTCCCTCCACCCTCCAAAGCATGATGTCCCTCTCCAAGGACTTGTTCCTCCTTTCAACATGTCCAAAGTATGTCAGATGGAACTTCAGAATTCTTGCCTCCAAGGAGCAGCCTGGCTTCACCCTCTCCAGGACAAAACTTGTTTGTTCTCCTAGCAATCCATGGTATATTCAATAATCTTCTCCAGCACCACAGCTCCAAGGCATCAACTCTCCATCTTTCCAATTATGGACTTACTTGTTATCATTTAGTGTTTATGATCATTTCAGTTGGAGACTGAGGAAGCAGCTGAATGATGGGTGCCTCTGCTTTGGTGAGAGCCAATGGGACTGGTTGGTTGAGAAGGAGTGTGGAGTGAAGGACCTCATGGAGTGCCTTGGTTTTCAGTTTCAGCTTTGTTGTTATATTTGGGAGGAACAAACTTCTTAATCATACAGCACTGTTCTGTCAATTTGTAGTGCAGACGTAATCCGGGTTTTCTGTGATGCTGAGCCTTGTGCCTTTTGGATGTTAACTGTCATTACATTTGCCCATTGTTGACAATGTTTGGAGGAGCTCCCAGTTTAAGACAGGTTTGGAAGCAGGAATGGTATCCAATTCCTAAACCACATGCCTATGGAAACTATGAACTTGGAGAAATTATGATAGTTATAGAAAGAACTCAGGTCTTTTGTTCATAGGGTTGCTATGAGACATCATCAGCAATATTTTAAACTGTGAATATAACTGCATGGTTTCAAAATGTTGTTCTTTTTTCCTATGAATTGTTTTTTAACCAATAGTTGTCATACTGATGCTCTCATGAAACAATGACTTTGCTTCTCTATTTTAAATTGCATTGATTGTAGACTTAGATTTGAAGAGTGTTTTAAACATACTTTTTTTTAAAAAGTTCTATCTTTTCCTTTGTAACACAATGACAGGAGGTAAAACTTAACTTGCTCTAAATAATTAACCCATTCCAATTCTCAATTCCAATACCAACAAAAAATTCATGGAGTGTTTATAAGGAGAAAGCATTGCTGAAGATGAGTATTGTAGGGGACAAAAGCAAGAGTCCTGACATTTTATATAAAGCATGGCTCCATATTTTCCATCATGTGAATTTGCCTAAGTTATTGAACCATGTTGTTTACCTATTTTCTCTTTTGTAAAACAAAGCTACAATAATACATTCCTTTATTATATTTGTGGTAAAGATTAAATGAGATAATGCATTTAAACTACTTCACAGAATATGTGACACACAAGTGCTTAGTACGTATACACAGTAATATGTTATATAGCATGCTGTTTTTATTAGGAAAATAGGAAGCCCTTACAATCTAAGAGTTTAATCTAAAGTTGTGTACCATCTAGTTGGAACCAACTCATAGTTGACCTTCCTGTGGGATTTCAGGGACAGTAAATCACACAGGAGTTGATTGCCCATTCTTCTCCCATGCAGCAGCTGGTTGATTTGAATGACAGCTTTATGCTGGAACAACCTGAACTCACCCCTGTAGATATGCATCATACTTGGAAGCATGAAGGTACAGAGCAAGAGAGGAAGACCCCAGATAAGATGGATTGACACAGTAACTGAGGTGATGGAGGTAGGTGCATCTGAGACAGTGAGATTTACGTGAGTTTAGGGCAGAGCAGGGTTCAGAGCTATTTTTTGTAGGGTCACTATGAGTCACAGGTGACTCAATGACACATAATAATAACCAAAAAATAACCTCTGCATTAACAACAGAATGCCTTATCATTGGAGGGACAACACAGGAGAGGAAGAACTGGGTGGGATGGATTGATGTAATGGGCGTAAGTGTGTCAGAGACAGAGAGACTGTCTCAGAATAGGGCAGGTTTCAAAGCTGTTGTACGTAGGGTCACTATGAGTGGCATGTGACTCCACAATACATAACAATAACAACAAGAAGCCACGAGAACTGTCTGGAATCTAAGGAGAGGCAGTCAAATACCTAATCAATTACTGTAATCATTCTGATAGCTTAGCGGGTAAGAAGTTGCCTGCTAATGCAAAGGAAAGCAGTAACACTCCACCAGCTGCTCTGCAGATGAAAGATGGACAATTTCTTCTAGTGCAATTTACAGCTTCTGAAACCCCAATGACGCGTCCGCAATGAGTTCATTTCAACTTGACTACAGTGAGTGAAGTGAGTAAATCTAAACTAAATAACTTCTATGTTAGAAGAACAAAGTGTAATAAGAGAATAGAAAGATCCTGAGACAGTCATAAGTTGTTGTTGTTGTTGTTGTTATGTGCCGTCAAGTCATTTGCGACTCATAGCGACCTTATGTACAACAGCCCTAAATCTTGCTCTATCCTGTGTCAATCTCATTGCCTCTGACACACCCATCCTAATTACCCCAGACACTGAATCAATCCATCTCATAGAGGGCCTTCCCCTCCTGTGCTGTCCCTCCACTCTACCCAGCAGGATATCCCTCTCTAAACACCTGTCTCTCCTTACAACATGTCCAAAGTATGTCAGACGAAGCCCCAGAATCCTTGCCTCCAAGGAGCAGCCTGGTTTAATGCTCTCTAGGATGAATCTGTTTGTTTTCTTGGCAGTCCGTGGTACATTCAATACTCTTCTCCAGCACCACAGCTCAAAGGCGTCAATTCTCCTTCTATCCTCCCTAGTCATTGTCCAACTCTCTGATGCATAACAAGTGATTGCAAAAACCATGGCCTGTATCAGGCGCACCTTAGTCTCCGGAGAGAAACTGCTGCTCTTGAGTACTTCAGAGCGGTCCCTAACAGCAGACTTTCCCATCTCAATATGTTTTTGATATCCTGGCTACTGGTGCCAAGAGTGTTGACCGTGGAGCCAAGCAAACTGAAGCTGTGAACAATCTCAATCCCTTCACCATCCATCCTGATGCTACCGATTGATCCAGTGGTGAGAATTTTTGTCTTCTAGACATTGAGCCTCAGTCCATATTGAAGGCTGCAGTCCTTGACCCTCTGCAGTAAGTGCATGAGGTCCTCCTCAGTTTCAGCAGGCAGGGCTGTGTCATCTGCATAACGCAGATTGTTGATAGATTGTCCATCAATCCTAACGCCACGCTTCTCATACAGCCCAGCCTCTCAGATAATCTGCTCTGCATACAGGTTGAAAAGGTATGGAGATAGGACACATCTCTGGCGTACACCCTTCCCAATTTTGAACCATGCAGTGTTGTCCTGCTCTGTTCTGACGACTGCCTCTTGGTCCAAGTATAGGTTTCGCATTAGCATGATTAAATGTTCTAGGATTCCCATTCTTCTCAGAGTAAGCCACAGTTTGTTATGATCCACACAGTCAAGTGCCTTTGTATAATCAATGAAACACAGATAGACGTTCTTCTGGCAGTCTCTGCTTTCAGCTAAGATCCATCTAACATCAGCTACAATATACCTAGTACCACCACCCCTTCTAAACCCAGCCTGGACTTCTGGAGTTCTCTGCTGGTGTACTGTTCCAGTTGTTTTTGGATAATCTTCAGTAGAATCTTGCTTGCATGTGAAATCAAGGATATGGTTTTGTAGTTTCCACACTCAGTTGGGTCGCCCTTCTTTGGGATGGGAACAAATACAGATCTCTTCCAGTGAGTTGGCCAAGTGGGTGTTCTCCAGATTTCTTGGGCACAACTTGGTGAGCACATCGATGGTAACATCTGTTAGCTGAAATATGTCAATTGGTATACCATCTATTCCGGGGGCCTTATCTTTTGCTATTTCCTTTAAACAGCTTGAATTTTTGCCTTCATCACCATAGGCTCTGGCTCAAATGCTATTTCATTAAATTCTTCTGTATCTGCCAATTCCTTTTGATACAATGACTCAGTATATTCCTTCCAGTCATAAGTAGGAAATAAAAAATTTAAGTATGCTTAAAGGATGGTTAGGTCTTTGCTGAAAGAAAAAGTAAAGGGAATAGAGTTAAGAAAAACATAAGCCCTATAAGAAATATTTGTTGTTGTTTTATACCATTGAGCCAGAAATGATTCATAGGTAGCATGGGAGGAGATTGCCCAGTTCTCTCCCATGCAGCACCTGTTAGATTTGAACCATGAGTCTTTGGGTTGACAGCACAATTACTTATCACTAAGCCTTCAGAGTTTCCTATTAAATAAAAATATACTGAAGCTATTTGAAGGGACAGAATAAACCCTATTATTTTTTTTTATAAACCCCCACTAATGGCAGAAGCAGAAGTGGCTATAAAAATTCTTAGCTTAAGGCAAACACGAATGTCCCGGGTAAAGTCTTATCTGTCCTTGCAAAATAAAGAATTAACTAGTGTCTATGTGACACAAAAAGAGTAAAGGCAGACAAAGTAGCCAGCCTGTCAAAAGCCAACCCACATGACTGATCCCCCGGGCCACCAACCATGATCTCAATCTTCCTGCCCTGACAGTGGCACCCAGGAAAGCCATAAAAGCAACTGGGAGGGGGGACTCGGGGCTTTTTCCCTTACCACCTGCCTGCTGAGGGAGAATGTCTCCACATGTGGAATTTAATAAATGCTCTTGAATTTTCAGACGTGTGATATCCTTTGAGGGCCATTTTGTGGGCAGAACACTATTTATGCAACTTGAGGGAAAACAATCCATGTGCGTGTAGCACATACAAACAGTCATGACAGAGTTTTGAGATGAGAAGAATATACTGAATAAGTCTCTGTGAAGGCAAGAGGAAAGTACTCATCTCTCTCTGGGCTTCCTTTTCTAGGTGTAAGAAGTTCATATATTCAGATATGTGCTCATGTTTTCAAATGGTTTCTATACAGTTTCTATATGGTTTTTGTACAAATAGGCTAGAAAACTATGACAATGCGACCCTGTAGTGGGTAGCAAACTGAAGATAAACCCACTTAGTTGCAAGTCAGTTCATTCAGTTACATGTTCCTTTTGGAATGTTGCTGTTATATGCCTTTGACTCAACTAAACTCCTAGTAATCCTGTGAACAATAGCTCTGAACTCTTCCTGTCCTGAGGCAACAACACCTAACCCTCAAACACACCTAACACTATTACCACATTGTATGTTCAATATTCTTCTTCAGTTCCTACTCAATTCTAGCAAGTGGGCTTGTGCCATCTGCATATCTCAGGTTGTTGATAAGTCTTCCTCCAATCCTCATAACCACAGTCCTTCTTATGAAGTCTAGCCTACTGAATTATCTGTTCTGCATATAGAATGAAAAGGTATGACACGTCTCTGAGGTACTCTTTCCCTGATTTTGAAACATGCAGTGTTTCCTTGTTCTGTTCTGAGGACTGCTTCCGGGATGAAGTATGAATCTTAAATGAGCACAATCAAGTGTTCTGGGATTCTCATTCTTCTCAATGTTAGCTACAATTTGTTCCGATCCATGCAAACACTTTTGCACAATCAATAAAACACAAATAGACATCCATGTGGTACTCTCTTCTTTCAGCCAAGATTCATTACCTTTTGGAATATCTTTCTTTTACTATTCCATAACTTTCAGTCAAGAGCTGTATTGCACTGAGAAAGTCTGCAGAAAGGGACTTCTCTGAATTAGTGGGGAGAAATGACGTCAGTTTGAAGACTAAAGACCATCAGACCATGGCCTTTCTTATCACTTGCTATGCATCTGAGCTCTGGAATAAGGAAGATAAAAGAAGAATTGATGCCTTTGAGCTATAGTTTGAGAGAAGACTGCTGAATACCCTATTGACTGTCAAAAGAACAAACAAATTTGTCTTGGAGAAAGTGCTGCCAGAGTATTCCTTGGAAGCAAAAATAATAAAGTTTCATCTTACATACTTTGGGCATATTGCTAGGAGAGGTTATTCCTAGTAGGAATCATAGGAGGAAAAGTGGAGGGTTAGTGAGGAGAGGAAGACCCTCACCCAGAAGAACTGATAGAATGACTACTGCAATGTGCTCAAGTGTCAGGAAGTGTAACGATGGCAAAGGATAGGACAGGATTCCCATGAGTTGTCCATAGGGTTGCTATGGGTTGTATTCAAACTGATGGCACCTAAAAACAACTTTCAGTAAAATTGGGTCTAAATATTCCAGTCTTATCTCTGGTAGGTTATGGAGTAGGAGAAGTCCCTGGGGTGTTAAAAAGATTGATAGCCAATGAAAGATTGGGGAATCAAGACCACCCAAAGGCACCTCAGAAGAAAAGTCCGGAAATATACTTAAAAATAAAAAAGGCACTGAAAACTACGGAGTGCAATTCTTTTCTGCTACAAAAGTGGTTATTGTGAAATGAAGTTAAATTGACAGCCACTAGTTGGTATGAAATATAGAAGCAGACTATCAAATAAGCAAAAGTAGGCTTGGGTTACTTAAATTAACTAATCTGAGGTTAATAATTTAATTGTTACATTAAATATGTACAGGTAAGTTTGTGCTTGTTGTGAGTTGGAACCGACCCATAATTGACCCTCATGCAGGTTTTCAGAGCCAGTTAATTGCAAAGGAAGAAATTGCCCATCCTTCTCCTGTGGAACAGCTGGTGGACTCAAACCCTGTGCTTTCGGGACTGCAGAGTAGCTTTTTGCCACAAGGCCACCTTAGTTATTAAATATTACGTCTCTGTAATGGATTGTAAATTTGAAAAAAGAGGCTTTGATTCAGTAGGAAGGTGCTCTAGGTCTGGGAGTGAGACAGATGCTTTCCATATATAGAAGCAGAATCTTTGATACAGTGAAAATTATGAAAATGTTCACCACAAATTAGTGTGTAAATTTTAAGATCCTTACTTATTTGATAATCTGTCACTGATGGGGCATGAAGGAAAAAGTCATTTGTTCATTTAAGAGAATCTTAAAGGAAAAAATAGTAATTGTTCGCACATGGTGGTAGAATTTGTTTTGACGTGTGGTGTTGTTGTTACATGCTGTCAGGTTGCCTGTGACACATAACACCCTATGTACAGCAGTTCTGAAGCTTGTGCTGTCTAGAGGCAGTCTCGCTGATCTTGACACACCAACCCCATTGCCTCAGTTACTATATCAATCCATTTCGTCTGAGGTCTTCCTCTTATGCACTGTGCCTCCACTCTTCTGAGCATGATGTCCTTCTCCAAGAATTGGTCTTTCCTGGCCATGTGCCCAGAGTATGTTAGACAGAGCTTCACAATCCTAGTTTCCAAGGAGAAACTTTGTTTCACATTCTCCAAGAAAGATCTATTTGATGCATAGCAAGTAATTAAGAAGATTAGGTGCACCTTAGTCTCTAGACTGACATCATTGCTCTTCAGTACTCTGGAGAGGTCCCTGACAGCGCATTTTCCCAATGCAATTAATCTTTTGATTTCCTGACTGCTGGTGCCAAGAGTGTTGATTGTGGGAGTCAAGCAAGCTGTAATTGTTAACAACCTCAATCTCTTCTCCATCTATCATGGTACTGTCAATTGGCCCAGTGGTGAGAATCGTTGTCTTCTTGATGTTGGGCTTCAATCTATAGTGAAGACTACAGTCTTTGACCTTCTACAGCAAATGTTTCAGGTCTTCCTCAGTTCCAGCAAGCAAAGACATGTCATCTGCGTAACATAGATTGTTGATGAGTCTTTCTCCAATCCTAATGCCATATTCTTCCTCATAAAGCCCAGTTTCCTGAATGATCTCTTCTGTATATAGATTCAAAAGATATGGAGATAGGATGTTGTACATTGACAGAAGATTATCAGAAATACAAGCTGTATTTAGAAGAGGTTTTGGCACTAGAGACATTATCGTCAATGTAAGATGGATCTTGGCATAAAGCAAAGAGTACCAGAGGATGTCTATCTGTGTTTCATTAGCTATGCAAAGGTATTTGACTATGCAGATCACAATAAATTGTGGCTAACTTTGAGGAAAAGGGGAATCCCTGAACAGTTGATTGTGTTTATGCAAAACCTATACTTGGGTCAGGAAGCAGTCCTCAGAACAGAACAAAGAAACATTGCCTGGTTCAAAATCAGGAAAGGAGTGCATCAGGATGTATCCTATCTCCATAACTTTCTGACATGTCAGAGTGATATTTAAGATCAAGAGAGGATGAAAAAAAACATAAAAATTTGAAATGACAGGTTATTGTTATTATTGATAAATGCCATTGAGTTCACTATAACTCCTAATTATCCTATGAACAATGGATCTGAACATTTTTCCTATCCTGTGACATCCTCATTATCACTGAAATATTCAAACCCATCATTATTGTCACTATTTCGGTACATTTCATTGGGGATCTTCCCCTCCTTTGTTATCCTTCCATCATGATGTCCTTTGCAAGGATTCACCTTTTCTAACAACATGTCCAAAGCATGTGAGATGATGTCTCACTGTCCTTTCTTCCAAGAAGTAATCTGGCTACCCATTTCCCAAGACATATTTGTTTGTCTTTTTGGCAAAACATGGGAAGTAGAGGACGAAAGTTCAAAGGCATCAAGTCTTTTTCTGACATCCTAATTCACTGTGCAACATTCCGCTGCATAGCAGAAAAGATTATGGTTTGAATCTAGTGCACCTTAGTATTCAAACTGATAATTTTACTTTTCAGCACTTTGAAGAGGTCACTGACAACAGAATTTCCCAAGATAATACATCTTTTGGTTTCCTGGGTGCGGATGCCAAGGGTGTTGATTGTAGATACAAGCATGATGAAATAATTGACAATTTCTATCTCTTCATCTATAATAATGTTGCATATCTGCCCAGAGGTGAGCGGTTTTGCTTTCTTGTTGTTGAGGTGTAACTCATGTAAAAGACTATAGTCTTTGATCTTTTGTAGCAAGTGTTTCAGGTTCTTCTCACTTTCAGCAAAGAAGGATAAAATGATAGGTGGATAGAAATTTGCTTCAGAGAACTTTGTTCTTATTTGTGATATAAGTGAATGATAAAGTTATTTATTAAAAGTAAGAATTAGGGGTCATGAGGGGCATTTTGAAACTGCTTCAATGGTAAGTATAATAGGGAATTAATTAGAGTTAAAGTAAAAAAAAAAGCTGAGTAGCACTTGGGGTCCAGATGAGGAAAAAAAAGAGGAAATGAGAGAGGAGAGAGGAAAGGGGAGGGGGGAGGGGGAGAGAAAGAAAGAGTAGGGGGAGGGAAAAAGATTTTATATTCTTTACATTTCTAATACTAAAGTCAAGACATAAGGGATAATATTCTGGAGAAACTCATTTTGAAAGGGGATAATGTTATCAGCAGCAATCAAAGAGGACATTGAAAAAAATGATAATAACATAGTATAATGGTTTCTAATTGAGATCAGGTAAAATGAGAAGTTTACACATTGACTGTATAGCCAATTAATTTTTCAATAGGATAATCTAAAATAAATTGGCAAAGTCTATTGATTGAACAAACAATTAATTTATTTAATAGTCTGTACTTTGATTTAAATGGCTAATTTCTAAAGATACTCTAAAATTGCTTACAGGCAATTTTAAGGATATAATAGATATAATAAAACCAGTAGTGAATATGAAGGAAACAAAAACTTTAAACAAAATTAGTCATTTGGGAGGTAAACATAATTATAAGGATTAGAAATTAAATTAAAAAAAAAGAAATGAAATTTAACAGAAGGACAAAAGTTTTATACCTTATTGTTCTCATAAATTGTACTTTACTTTTAAAAAATATTTGAAAGCAGTACTGTGGTTTGTGAGTATAACTTGAAATAAAAATGCTCAAATATCAGATAATAATAAGCTACTTTGAAGTTTCTACGTGATTTTTCTTGTTAACCAAATAGCAAGCCTATATAGTTTGCTTGTTAGCAAGTACTGGGTGATCAAGAGCCAATGGTAATAAAAGAAGACATTCATGCTGCACTGAAGGCACTGGCAAAAAATAAAGCCCAAGGAATCTATCTGTGAGATACCAATTGACATCTTTCAAATGGTAGATGTGGTCCTCAATGTGCTCACTACTATACGCCAGGAAGTTTAAAGGAGAGTTGTCTGACTGACTGACTAGAAAAGATACATATTTGTTCCCATTCTGACGAAAAGTGATGCAATGGAATGTGAAAATTATCAAACAATATCATTAATATGTAAACAAAATACTGCTTAAAAGAATTAAAAAGCAGTTAAAACAGTATATTGAGAATTGCCAGATGTTCAAGCTGAATTTAGAAGAGGCCATAGCACCAGGGATATCATTACTAATATCAGATGGCTCTTGGTTGAAAGCAAAGAATACCAGAAGAATGTCTGTTTGTGCTTCATTGACTATGCAAGGACTTTTGACTGTGTGTACCATAAAATACTGTGGCCAACATTGAGAAGAAAGGGAATCCTAGAATACTAAATTGTGATGTGATCTTATGAAACCTATGCCCAGATCCAAAGGACATTTTTCAAACACAGCAAGGAAATACACATGGATTAAAATTAGAAAAGACATGTGTGAGAATTGTATATTTTCTCCAAACCTATTTAATCTATACATTGAGTGAATTATTTGAGAAGCTGGATTCTATGAAGAAGAATGTGGCATCAAGTTTGGAGGAAGATTTATCAATAACCTTTGTTATGCAGTTGTTTTGCTTGCTAAAAGTGAGGACTTGAAGTGCTTGCTGCAGAAGGTTAAACACTTCAATATGGGTTACATCTTATTATCAACAAGATCAAAATACTCACCATTGGACTGATATGCACTATTATGGCAAATGGAGAAAATATTTAAACTGTCAAGAACTTCATCTTAATTGAATTCACAATTAATACCCTTGGTATTGTTGTTATCTGCCGTTGAGTTGAGTACAACTCACAGTGACCCTATAAATAAAAGACCTGAACCCTGTTCTATATCTATCATTTTTTTCTCTATGTTCATAAAGCTTCCAGAGGCATGTGGTTTAGAAAGTGGATGCCCTCCTGGTTCCAGACCATAATCAGTCTGGGAGCTTCACCAAACATTGTCCACAATGGGTAACCATTATGGTGTTTGGCCTACCTATGGTACAGCACTCAGTATCACTGCAACCCCAAGTTACTTCACCACAGCAAATAGAGAGACCACTGCTGTGCTACTTATAAGAATGTTCATCCCAAATCAATTAACACTAGGCCCAAGGACTGCAGAAACTAACTCTTTTTAAATACAAGGCAACCCTCAAGGTTCTGGTTGATTATAAACCAAGAGGCTTTCAGCCCACAGCTCATTGTTAGCTAAATCCAGCAAATCCTATCAGCTGATTGTGGACGAAAAAACAAACAAACCCCAACAACCCCCCAAGTATTTCATATCTGACCTTCATCAAGATGTGAGAAACCATCTTCCAAGCACTTCACACGAGCCTTCACGCTGCAGACTTAGTCCAGCGCTACTGCCTTTTAAATACAAGGCACACCCACGAGGTGCTGGTTGACTGTAAACCAAGAAACTTCCAGCCCACAGCTCATTGTTAATACTCTTGGTATTAGCAATCGGTAAATCAGGAGACATATTGCACTGGAGAAGTCTGTAGTTAGGAATCTCTCAGTATGCCTGATTCAGGCCATGGTCTTTTCAGGTACTTGATATGCATCTTAGAGCTGGACAATGAACAAGGATGACAGAAGATGAATGAATGCTTTTGAACTGTAATGTTGGAGAATAGTATTAAGTATTCCATGGACTGTCAAAAGAACAAAAAGGAGGAGCAAAACCACAAAAATACTTTACATTAATGGTATTAAAGCAAAACAGAAGAGCTAGTGGGTATATCTTAGAGAAGGGTCAGTCAGAGTGCTTCTTGGAGGCACTGTGGACATGTTGCTAGAAGAGGACATTCCTTGGAAAGGGACACAATACTCGGAAAGGTGGAGGGACAGAGAAGGAAAGGAAGAACATTAACCCAGAGGATTGACACAGTGACAGTAATAGGCTTGAGTGTGTCAGAGATTGTGATGATATAAAAAAAATGACAGTTTTCAGATCTATTTTTCCTAGCTTTGCTATGAGTCATACTTAACTAGATGGCACCTAAGAACAATTTTACACACACACAAACACACACACACACACACACACACACACACACACACACAGCCTTTTGAACAGATTTTTAGGAAGAAGCCTGGCATCATGTTCAAGAGTCTCAGAGATATCTTGTAGTATGCGATACAGCCTGAAGCACTGCCATTATACTTTTATGTTTTTGTACTTACTGGAGGCACTAAAATTTTCATGGCAACTGATTATGACAAAATCATCTCAACTGATTAAAGTGGCACAGTACTATTTATGTAATTGATATAGGTGAAAAATTGTGAATTGGCAAATGTTATGTTATCTACTACAATGAAAAAAAAAGAAATCATCTCTGGGTAAAGAGTAACTTTATCCAGTGACTAAGATGAGGCACTGCGTGCCCTTTGTCTAACTCAGATAGAAGAAGTGTGTTTGAGGAAAAAGAGGACAGGAGAGGCTTGTAAGTAAATTTTCTACTTTACATTTACCTCTAAGATTGGAAAACATTAATGTGCTTTATTATTCTTCATTAACATAAGAATCTCAGCAAGCCTGTCATCTATCACTTAGTGTTAAATTCTCTGTGTGATTATTTTCTTTATATTATTATGTGTGATCTTTTTTAATGTATGACATTGCCAAATTCTTATCCTACATGGCAGTCAGAAACAGGATCCCATAGAAATTGCTTAATTATATTTTTTGTAAGTAACAAGATATAATAATGAGGCAAATTCAAATTTGCTTCACTTGGCATATATATATACACACATATCTGTGACACTGAATGTTGTTGATATTTTCTGAGTGCAGCAGAGGCCAAAACCTCTATCTCTCTTATTGTGATAAAATACATAAAACATAAAAGCCCACCATTTTAATGATTTTTGAATGTACAATTTGTATGTTCCTGATGAAGGGAAAAAACCCACAATTTTCAATTCAAATTCTCTATTTGATATAGCAAAAATAGCATGACTGAAATTTGGACTTATAAAAAATTAATTTAATCCAATATACAGTATATCGATAATAAGGCTTGAAGTTTTGAGAGTGACTTGGTTAAAAAGCTGAATTATTTTTCATACTGGTCATGGCTTAGTGGTAAGAAGCTGTGCCACAAACCCAAAGGCATGCAGTCTCAATTCACCAGCTGCTTCAAGGGAGAAGCATGGGCAATCTTCACCCTTGCAATTAACTGCTTCTGAAAACTGGGTGGAGGGTCAGCTATGGGTTGGTTCTGACTCAATGATACACAACAACAACCACAACCACAATTGGTACCTCTATTATAAGACTGATAGGAGTTATGCATCATTTCCCCTACCATTTTATTTAAAAATATTTTGAAACTACAGAAAAATGGATAGAAAAAATGTACAATGAGCATTTATATGCCAACTTCCTAGGGAATTCTGGTGACCAACTTGGAGAAACTATGAAAGTTAAACAAGTGTTCAGGTCTTTTGTTCATAGGGTCACTATGAGTTGTCTATAACTCGACGACACTTAACAACAACAACAGCGAGAGAGCCCTGTTAGTCTAGTTGAGAGAAAGTTATGTTACTAAGCCAAAGGTGGGTGATTTTAATCTGTGGCACTCAGGCCTGGTTTTAATTGTTTTTGGTCAAACATTCTTCTTGGTGGTATAGCACTGGTCTGTCCATTTGCTATACAGAGGTAATGTAACTCGTGGTTGCTGTGATGCTACACACTGTGACATTGATGTGTCAAATGCAATAATGGTTATTACCCATGGTGGACAGTGTTTGGTGGAGCTCTCAGATTAAAACAAGCTTGGAAGCAGGAGTGGCATCCACTGTCAAAATAGCTTGCTTCTGAAAACTCTATGAACTTAGAGAGAAATGATGAAAGTTAAACATTGTTAAGGACTTTCGTTCATAGGGTCACTATGACTCAATGACACTTAACAACAACAACAGTGGGTAAGGAGTTACACTGCCAACCCAAAGGCTGCCAGTTCAAATCCTCCAGATCCTCTAAAGAAGGAGATCAAAGAAGTGGGGTTTGATTTCCTTCTGACCTGCTGTGCTCATCTTCTGGAACTATGTCTCAAAGATACACTGAGAACCTACTAGCTGAATCGTTATTGTTGTATACCGTTGAGTTGGAAGTGACTCATAGTTAACCCTCCAGAAGGTTTTCAGAAGCAGTAAATCACATTGGAGAAGATTGTCCATGTTTTTCCCACAGAACAGCTGGTGGATTTGAACTGCATACATTAATTCACATTTTGTGCACATTAAAATGTGATAGGGGTATCTTAAAATATGTTAAATACTTGACATTGTAGTTTCCAAGGACTGCATAGCTCAAGAAGTGACTTACTTTTTCATAACAGTATGGCTATTGGAAAGTTTCAATTTCAGATAGCTATTCTGGTTTTGCTAAAATGCAGCCTTGAAAGAAATACCCCAAATGTCTCAGTGCTAGCAATGACTAAATTTATGCACATTCCATTTAGAGTTATATTTAGCAATTTCCTTTATCTATTCCAGTACTCTGGATACTAAAATTAAAAATACTAGTTCTGCTAAGGCCAAGTCTTTTGAAGATGGACCTATTATTTTGTACCTTCCAGTGATAAAATGACAGTGCAATCATCTATAGCATGCATTAGATACCTAAAGGGCATCAAAGTAATTAAGTTTACATTATTTAACTTCATCTTCCAGATCTCTCGGTTGACAGTTACTTCATAGCCAGAATGCATAGGATTAGTGTGGAAACACAATTTTCTTTGACTAAAAGGGGGAAAAGAAGCAAATAGGATGAATCTTGATGGTCCTTATCTGCATTTCATCTTTATGTTTTCAGGAGCAATTCTTTCTGCACAAAGCACAAGCCTTGTGTTTTCATTATTTTCTGTCAACAATAACCCTGTTTTGTTTTGTTTTTTTTTCCTTTGAGAGAAGTATCAAATGTGAACAAAGAGATAAAACCTATTTCCTTTGAGCTTTGTTTTTTACTTTCCAGAATTTTCAATATTTAATTAAGAAAGAACAAACTTATGGACCACCTTAGAAGAATACAGAATGTTCTAATTTTTATGGTTTCTTCTTCTTATAATAACATTTCTCAATTTAGCTTGTGAAATGGAAGGTTACAATGTGTAAGACTGTGAAACAACAGCAATGTTTCTTAATATGAGGAAAAATTGAAACAAAAAGATTTTCAATTATCAGAGTAGGTTTCTGAAAGTTCCTCCTAGCAGGAAGTGTAGCTTCTTTAGAATATATAGATAGATATCTATAGATATATAGATATATAATATATATTATCTAATTCAGGGAGAGAATGTAGTACTATGAGTAAGGATTACCTGTGTTCAGAAAATGCACTTTGGCTTCATAGTCCAAAGGAGATGAAGAGAAATAATAGAATATTAAAGATAAATCACGTTCCAAATCTTTACTTTTATAGATTAAAAATTGTATGATGGCTTAGTGTTCAGGAGTTATGCTGCCAACCCTAAGATACATGGTTCAACTGACCAAACTCATCATCAAGAAAACAAAGATTCTCACCAGGGAGCCAACTGGAAGTTTCAGGATAGGCAGAGTAGAGATAGATACTTGTTAATAACTTCTTCAGCTTGCTTGAACACTCTTGGCAACAACAGTCAGGAAACCAAAAGATGAATTGCATTGGGAAATTCTGTTGTCAGGGACCTCTCTAGTATACTGAAGAGCAATGATATAATTCTGGACACTAAGGTGCACCTGATCCAAGCCATGATCTTTGTAATTACTTTTTATGCATCTGAGAGCCAGACAATATCTAAGGACGATTGGAGAAGGATTGATGCCTTTGAGCTTTGATGCTGGAGAAGAGTGTTGAACATACTGAGAGGACTGTCAGGAGAACAAACAGGTCTGTCTTGGAGAGGGTGAACCCAGGCTGCACTTTAGAAGCTAAGATTTTGAAGTTTTATCTCACGTACTTTGAACAGGCCAGGAGGGACCAGTCTTTGGAGAAAAGCATCATGCTTGGAAGGATGGAAGGACAGCACAGGAAAGGAAGACCCTGGATAAGATGGATTGACTCAGTGACTGGAGAAATGGGATTAGGTCTGTTGGAGATGATGAGATTGACTCAGGACTCATGGTTCAGAGCTGTTGTACATAGGGTCACTATGAGTCCAGGGCACAGAACAACTGTTGGGAAAGATGAGCAATCTCTTTCTGGGTGATTCACGGCCTCTTAAACCCCGCTAGAAGGTCAGCTATGAGTTGGTTCCAAATTGATGATACTCAACAACAAATAACAAATGTAGACCTGGACATGCTTACCAGTCTATGTCAAGAAATTTGGAAGACTACTAACTGACTGAAAGAGATCTACATTATTTCTCATTCTCAAAAATGGTGATCCATCATAATGTGGAAATTATTGAACAATATCAGTAATATTAAATTCAATTATTTAAAAAATGCTAGGACAATTCATTGTCAGAGAACTGCCAGAAATTCTAGATGGATTTACAAGAGATCATGGCATCAGGGATACTATAGCCAAAGGCATACGGATTCTGGCTGAAAGCAGAGAATACCAGAAGAATGTCTATATGTGTTTGATTGACTATAGAAAAAACACATGAGACTGTATGAATCATAGCACATTATAGTTAGCTTCAAGAATAATTGTTGTTTTGGTTGTTGTTGTTGTTATGTGCCATAGAGTCATTTGCAACT
>NW_006400040.1:1437658-1439201 GCF_000299155.1 Elephantulus edwardii | reverse complement strand
TCATCTTTGTTTATCGTCTAACTCTCAAATACATAACAAGTGACTGAAAAGACCATGGCTTGATTCAGGCATATCTTAGTCTACAAACTGTCATTATTGCTTCTTAATAATTTAGAGAGGTCCCTGACTACAGACTTTCCCAATGCCCTGTGTCACCTGATATCATAACTGCTGGTACCAAGGTTATTGATTATGGATTCAAGTAAAATAGAGTCATTGACAGTTTCAATCTTTTCTCCATCTATCATTAGGCTGCCTGTTGATCCAGGAGTGAGAATGTTTGTTTTCTTGGTGTTGAGATGCAATTCATATTGAGTCTTTGAGGAATGCTTAGTGTGTTCTTCTTCTGATTTTTCTAACACCATCTTTTATTTACATTTTATTTTGGTACTTGGTTTGTCTTCTTGAGCTGCTCTTTAAAATCTCCTTTACAGCTCTCTCACTATAGTGTTTCTTCTAGTTTTTCCCTTTCTACATCCTTGTCCAAGTTACAGTGTCTTGTTTGATATCCATTTTGGTCTATACTTTCTTCATTGTTATTTTAATGACCATGTGATTTCTTCATGGATTATATCCTTAATGTCACCTCACAACTCATCTGGTCTTACTGTTCAATGGATCAAATCTATTCCTAATAAAGTTTTTTAATTCAGTTGAAATTCATAAAAAATAATCTGAAGAAATAAAAGATCAGATTTGAGTTTTAGCTAACCTTCAGAGTGGCAATGAGAATGATGTGGACGACTGAGCCCTGCCAGGAAACACATTTCTAGTCTAATCAGGGGTTGCTTTAGCTTTGCTCTGAATTAAAGTAGCTCCAGAAGTAGGTTTAAATTAAGTAAAATTGTAAAATTTTGTATAAGAAATTGTGTAATTTTACACAATTTTTACACAATTCCTGTAATGTGTAAAAGGTGTAAAAATTGTGTAATTTTACACAGTAAAATTGTGTATGAGAAACTGTATCTATGTCACTTTTCTCCATCTCTTCCTCTAGTGCATCAGTAAGTAATATCTCAGAAACCCTTTTTCTTTGTAGCTCACAAATTTGTTCTCTCTAGGTTTGCTCCCTTCACTATAGGTAGCCTGAACACAGAGGTTTGTTCCAGACCCTAAGCCCTGTTCCAGAGATGAGACGATCAGCTAAGAAAGCTAAGAAATCCTCAAAGTTCAGACACCCACTCCCATTGGACTCAGCCTCTGAAGTTGAAAAATGCACCCTCCTCCTTAATTGTCTTTGTTTTAAAAGTTAAGCAATGTTTTATGTGAGTTAAAATCAGTAAACTATAGTAAATTTAATATGATGCACCAGCATAATTACTTGTTTTAGTCTTTAACTCTAAGAAGTGAGAAAATAAAAACAGAACTTGAGCCTTTAACCATAATAGAAAAGTTCAACAGCTGACAAAAGTAATAGTATCTTAACTGTCACTCACACAAGTTGTTGTTGTTGTTGTTATGTGCCATCGAGTCGCTTCTGACTCATAGCGACCCTATGCACAACAGCCCTAAACCCTGCTCTATCCTGCGCCAACCACACCGC
>NW_006400040.1:1429347-1436300 GCF_000299155.1 Elephantulus edwardii | reverse complement strand
GAAAGACCTAACTGTCTGTACCACTCCTTCTTTGCTTTCTGATATTGTTTTCTAATTTATATCTACATTCCCTGTTTACTAGACATCTTGCAATCCAAAGGACAGAAAACTCCATGAAAATATCTTCTAACTGAACAAGAAGGCATGGATCTTGAACTCAAGGCTGGTCCCCAATAAAGAGTTAAAGTGGGCTCCTCTTACCCTTCATCTCATGAAGCAGCCAGAGAGTCTGCGCCCCTATTCATAAAGGGAGAACCCCAAAATATAAAAGACCCTACTCCCCCAGTAATCAACCAAAAACATTTGTCTTATAGACATGACTGATATAAAAAGAGGAGGGAATGATGAGGTGGTATTAAGTTCAGAATTCTCTAAATATATATCAGTTTGGAAGCAGGAGTGGCATCCATTTCCTAAACAACATGCCTCTGGAAACTATCAACTTTGATAAATGATGATAGTTATAGAAAGTCTTCAGGCCTTTTGTTCATAGGGTTACTATTGGTTGTGCTTGACTTGGTGGCAATCAAGGACAGTCATAACATATATGCATATGTGTCTATAACCTTATTTTATTCTAACTAATGGAACCACTATAGAAATTAATTCGTTTAGGTGACTTTGAAACAGAGCTATTAAAATTTGGAGTGATAATTCTTTGTATGGGAAGAAGTTTTGTGAATTGTAGAATGTTTATCAGCATTATTGATCTTTTATATCCTGGTTTCAGTAAGCAATGATATCTGTAGACATTGTGAAATGCCTCCTGGGGAGATAAATAACACTATTTGAGAATCACTCTCCAATTACTAGTCTGATAAGAATTTATATTTAGAAAAAGCTCTGCTGCCTAATAATTAGGTGATCTTTCTACAGTCACTATTTCTTTAGTTACATATGTAAAGTACTTTTTATCACGTATTTCTTCATGAAGCTGGAGTTCTAAAAAAGAACAGGTAACACATATGTAATCTCTCAGTTGAAAAATGCTATACTCATATTATATAAAGTAGGAAAACATCTTTTCATACTTACACAAAAGCCAGAAGTATAAACTAAATACTTTGCACAGTAGTATGTTAAGAACACTTGGGAAATTATAGGCTATATTTAGTAATAAATTATGCACATAATTTATTAATAAATATTAATATGGAATTTATTAAGAAATATATTGTTTTGTTGTTGCTGTTGTTGTTAAGTGCCGCTGAGTCAAACACAACTATTAGTGACCCTATGGAAAAAAAGGCCTGAACCTTGTTCTATAACTATCGTGTTGTTGTTGTTATGTGCCATCAAGTAGCCTGCGACTCATAGCCTTAAACCCTGCTCTATCCTGTGCCAGCCTCACTGTTTCAGACACACCCACCCCGATTACCCCAGTCACTGAATCAATCCACCTCATAGAGAGTCTTCCTCTCCTGCGCTGTCCCTCCACCCTCCAAAGCATGATGTCTTTCTCCATGGACAGGTCCCTCCTTGCAACATGTCCAAAGTATGTCAGACCAAGCTTCAGAATCTTTGCCTCCAAGGAGTAACCTGGCTTCACCATCTCCAGGACAGACCTGTTTGTTCTATCATATGGTCAACACTATTTCCCAACCCCACAGCTCAAAGACATAAATTCTTCTGACATTCTTATTCATTGCCAAGCTCTCAAGGTCATAGCAATCAATTGAGAAGACTCTGGTTTGGATCAGGCTTACCTTAGTCTGTAGACCGACATTATTGCTCTTCAGCAGTCTGGAGTGATTCTTGACAGCAGATTTCGCCATAATTTGTCTTTTGATTTCCTTTTACTGTTAGTGTTAAGGATGTTGATTGTGGAGCTGAACATGATGAAATCGTTAACACCTTCAGTCTTTTCTCCCTCTATCACGATGCTGCTATTGGCCTGATGGTGAGGATTTTTGTTCTTATGATGTTGAAATGCAATCCATATTGAAGGCTGCAATTTTTTATCTTCTACAGCAAATACCTCTAGTTCTCCTCAGTTTCAGTGATCAAGGTTATGTCATCTGCATACTAAAGGTTGTTTATAAGTTCAAACATGAAGCCACATTTTTATTCACCATACAAATTTAAAAGTTATGGAGAAAGGATTCATTACTGATGCAGTCCTTTCTTGGTTTTGAATCATGTAGCATCCCCTATTTGTTTCACATGATCACAATTAAGTGTTCTGGGATTCCTGTTCTTCTCAATATAAAACACAGTTTGTCTTACAGACTCATCCATTCAAATGCCTTTGTATAATTGATAAAACACAAATATACATCCTGTGGTACTTTCCACTTTTAACAAAGATCCACCATGCATAAATAAGCAATGATATCCCTAGTGCTATCCATATCTTAAACTCAGCTTGTATTTCTGGTAGTTCTATATTGATGTACTGTTCCAATAATTTTTTTTCTAATTTCAGACAAGATTTTGCTTGCTTATAATAGTAATGATGTTGTTTGATGATTTCCACATTCTATTGGTGCACCTTTTTTGGGAATGGAAATAAATATGAATCTCTTTCAATCAATTGACTGAGTAGCTGTCCTCCATATTTCTTTGCACAACCTGGTGAGCAAATCCAGGGCTCCATCTGCTTGTTCGGATATGTTAACTGATATTCCATCAATTCTTGGGCCTTGCTTTTTTGCTAATTCCTTTTGAGCAGCTTTAATTTCTTCCTTTATTTCCATTGGTTCTTGATCATATACTACTACCTGATGTTGTTCTGTATCAGCCATTATGTTTGGCACAGTGACTCTGACTATTCTTTCAGTCTTCTTTTGATGATTCCTGGATCACTCAATATTTTTTACATAGCATGTTTCAGTAGTGCAACTCAAGTGCTGAAATTAGGCTTCAGTTCCTTCAGCTTGAGAAATGTTGAGCAAGTTATTCTCTGGATTTTCTGACTCCAGCTCTTTGCAAATTTTGGTATTGTGAGTTTCCCTTTAACATCTTCTGTTCAACCCTTAAATTCATAATTTTTAAAAATTAACTAATTAATTAATTTTACTTATTGGTATTTTACTGCAATATTCATAATCCTTTCTGAAACCTGTTTTGGTCTTTTCTTTCACCTCTGTCCTTGTAATGACCTTTTTTTTTCATAGATGATATTGATATTGTCCCACAGCTTAAACTTATTCTGAGATGGTCTTTAAATTCAGCTGGGAGGGGTCTCAAGGTCATATTTTGTTTCCTGTGGATTTGTTTCAATTTTCTTTAGCTTCAGTTTGAACTTGCACATGAGTAATTGATGTTCTGTTCCACACTTAGCACCTTGACTGGTTTTCACAGCTGATATTGAGCTTCTCCAGTTTCTTTCTACATATGTGATCAGTCTGTCATGTGTAGTCCATCAGGTGAATTCCATGTGTACCGTTGCAGTTTGATGTGTATAGTTGCTGTTTCTGTTTTTTTTAGAAAAGATTTTTGCAGTGAATAAATCATTGATTGTATAACATTCTATCATTCTATTTCCAGTCTCATTTCTGTCACCAAGCTCAAAGTTTCTGATTACTAGTCCTTTTTCCTTGTTCCCAACTTTTGCATTCCAGTCACCAGTTATTATTAATGAAAGTTGAAGAGAAAATTCAATAAAGAAAAACCATAAAGAAAAAATTAAGCGAACACTCAATAAACTTCCATTAGAACATTGTACCCTCTTGTCCAAGTTAGGGCTGTCAATTACTTAGGTTATACTTTTCACATTCATCAACCTTGAGAGAATAAAAATCCAGTTTAGACTACAGTAAGACGCTATACATCTGGGTGGTAGACACAGTGGGAGTTTAAAGAAGGGCTTATTTTACTCAAGGTAGTTTTTCTAACTTCTGACAAGTCTTACGTACACTTAATTTTCATGGAAGACTTTCTATGTCTCTTCTTTTCTAGACTGATAGTTCTTTATATATGTGTTGTTATTGTTGTTAAGTGACAATGAGCCATAGATAACTCCTAGCGACCCTATGAACAAAAGACCTGAACACTTATATAACTTTCATCATTTCTCTCTAAGTTCATAGAGTTATCAGTAGATGCCATGCCTGCTTCCAAGCCTATTTTAATCTGGGAGTTCCACTGTCTACCACAGGTAACCATTATCACATTTGACACATCAGTGTCACAGTGTCTAGGATCACAGGAACCACGAGTTACCTCTGTATAGCAAATGGACATACCAGTGCTATACCACCTTGAAGAATGTTTGACTAAAACCATGCCTGAGGGCTGCTGATTACCCACCTTTGGCTTGGTAGTATAACTTTCTATCCACTAGGCCAACAGAGCTCTCTCTATGACTCACAGCAATTCTATGAACATATCTATCCCTTGCCCCATCTTACACCATCCTCACAATCTGAGAATCGCTCAAGCCCATTGTTACAGTCACTGTATCAATCCATTGTGTTGAGGATCTTCTTATCTTCTCTGACCTTCCACTTATCTCAGCAAAATGTCACTTCCCAAGGACTGGAACCTTAACTATTGTGAAGTGTTGTTGAGTCTTAGATAACTCACAGTGAGCATGAAGGAAAGATCTGAACACTTGAACACTTGTATAACTTTCATAGTTTCTCTAAATTCATAGAGTTTCCAGAAGGGGGTGTGTGGGTATGTATATATAAAATTATTTATATTTTTTAATTTATTTATATATATTTACATTTATATATTGGGTTTCTCCCCAGGCATACAACAAATTTAGGCAAAGAGTTGGTTGATTAGGATAAAAGACCATCTAATGGGACAGAAATGACATTTAAATGACAGTTTATTATTTACCTAGACAATGAGAGAAAGTAAGAATAGATAATTTATAAAGAGAATAGGCTAAGCAGGAGTGGCATCCACTTTTGAAATTGCTTGTGAACATGGAGAAACAGTGAATGTTATAAAAGCGTCCAGGTCTTTCGTTCATAGGGTCACTATAAATTGTCTACAACTTGATGGCACCTAACAACAACAGTGAAAATAAAAGGAATAAATGGTTTCAAAGTGAATTATCTTGCATTCTTTGCTGAGTACACCTAATTAAATACTGTAGCTAAGTGGTCCTATATTCTGATGTTTTATCTTGAGGCAGGAGGGGAAAGACAGAAAGTCTCATATCACAGCAAATGCCAGAAAATCTCCGTCAGAATGAAGGTGGGTGATGACTTTGATGGCATCTGATCTGTGATGGTGCTGTCAGCAGTAGGCTAAGTTCATAGCCTTCTGATGATAATACTCAATAATTCCTCTGAGTTCTCCCTGACATCTCTACTGCTTCTCTAAATCGGTTCAGAACCCACCTTTTCGTAGTCTCTTTAGCTTCCTTCCACTCCTTGTGCTCATGAGTTAATGCACATAATATCACCTGAAAGAGATTTTAGGAACACATGTGCTCTCTTTTCCTTAGGGATGGATATGGATAATAATAATTAGCTATGAATAGTCAATAACTTTCTTTTTACCTTGTTAAACACGTTAAATCATCAACACAGGAGTAAAGCAGGAGTGACAGGTACTTATAAAGGATTGAAGTAATTCTAAATGTGACAGAATTTTTCTAGCAGTTTCTATATCAGTGAGCATTTATAAACAAAAGACATTATTACAAGTAACTTTATACAGGTGTGCCTATGACTCATAAAAATATTATTCAATTCATTGTGTCTATCTCTAGATTTTTATATTTTCTAAATACTTAAGAAATATACTTTGCCTGTAACACAATATAGTAAGTAGTGACTAGAGTCTTAACATTTTTACCCAAGGACTGGTGCCTCCTGACACAGGTCCAATGTATGAGATGAAGTTTCACTATTCTTGCCTCTACAGATCACCTTGGTTGCATTTCCTCCAATGAATTTACACAGTGACTATGACAATGGTCTTGAATGAGATCAGAAGGATGATGCTGGATTAGATCAAGTTTCAATATGTTGTTCATAAATCACTATAAATCATGGTCAACTGGTTGGCACCTAAAAACAATATCAACAAGGTCTTAAAAGGAGTACTATTGATTGTTCACCCAAACATCATCAATTTGAAGAGGTTTGAAACCATCAGTGGTTCCATGGGAGAAAGATGGGCTACTTATGATTTACTGCCTCAGAAACCTAATAGAGGGTCTCCATAAGTTGGAATGGACTCAAACACAGTGAGTTTGATTTGCTGCCCAGAGTCCAACTACAAACAAATGGATTGAGAAGTTGTGGTACATTCATACAATGGGATATTACGCAGCATGCAGGAGCAATCATTTTGTAAATTACTACCTAATGTGGGAGAGACTGGAGAGCATTATGCTGAGTGAACAAACTCAGTCCCTCAAGGACAAATACTGTATAAAACCATGATTGTAGAGTAAGTACGAGGATCCAAGGTGGGGGGCATGTGAGGATGGAAATAGAAGGGTGAGAATGGGGGATAGGGTGTTACTCATAGGGTTGTACAATTCAATGGGTGGATGATGAGCTGAAGGTAATCGGAAGGATTTTTTCTGAAACAATGTATTAAAGCTTTGTACAAAAATCAGAGTAATATTTTTTTTTTTAAAAAGCTTTTAAGCCACCTTCTAAGATGCAACTATTGCTCTATTACTGTCAGAGCAAAAAAAGAGTGAAGAAAAGAGAAAATGCAGAAACAACTAGCCCAAAGGACCAAAGGATAACCTGAACTGCAACCTCCACTACCCTGAGACCAGGGAAACTGGATGATATCTGGCTACCACTCTTGACCACTTGCAATAGAAGATCACAGTAGAAGGTCTTAAACAGGCTGAGAGGAAAATGAGGGATAAAACTAAAATTCACAAAAAAGATCAGATATGTTGATTTAATATAGTCTCAGTGGAATCCCAACCACTGGGAACACTCAAGATTTTAGTAATTCTTTGAGCCTAGGACTTAACACATCCTCATGGCTCAGCTTTCAGTTAAACAGTTGTTGTTGTTGTT
>NW_006400040.1:1423218-1427282 GCF_000299155.1 Elephantulus edwardii | reverse complement strand
ACTTGCATATGAGTAGTTGGTGGTCTGTTCCACAATCAGCTCCTGGCCTAGTTTTCAAAGCTGATATTGAGCTTCTCCAGCGTTTTTTTCCACAGATGTAATCGATCTGATTCCTATGCGTACCGTCAGGTGAAATCCATGTGTATAACCTGCGTTTATGTAGATAGGCCTAAAAGGTGAAAAATAACACGAGGGAGGTACTCCTTTTAAATATCAATTACATAAGATAGAAAGGATAGTAGTATTTGCTCAAGGAGAAAGCTCAGAAGGTATGAAAAAAATAGTGTAGAAGGATGAAGGGAAATGAAGACAACTACAGTGAGGAAGAGGAAAGAGGACTCTTACAATGTGAGGATGTAATTAGTTATAGAAAACTGATCCTGTGTGAATGATTGAATGAAAAACCCAAAGTATAATTCAAAACAATGCAACCTTTGCTTTCATTTGTTCCTATTTATTAAAATTATACTTGTAAATATTCACTGACCATTCTTGATTTTTTTATTGAACTCGTGCTCTGGTGGCTTAGTGGTAAAGAGTTGAGCTACCAATCCAAAGACTTCCAGTTTGAATTCACCAACTGCTTTGTGGGAGAAAGTTGGGCAGTCTCCTCTCATGTGATTTATTGCCCCTGAAAATCTCTAAAAGGGTCAGATAAGAGGCAGTTCTGACTCAATAGTACATCACAACAATACCAACAATATATTAAGTACTTCATCAATACAATTATGGGCTAAGATGATGATTAAATTTATAACGAGAGTCTTCTCAAGTGTGTGTACAGGTGCAAGGGGGTTGCTCAAGTTCAGATATATATTTAAATTTGTAATATTATGGCTAAGTACCTAAAAAAGGATATAAAGATCTAGGCAACTTGAGATACATTTGGAGAGGTATTGGGGTTTAAGAACAATGTTCTACTAGAGCCAATTTGACTCTTTCTAGATCTTTCTCAGCAATATGGGTAGAGGGATGCAGTTTTAAACTGAGGCAAAATTGACTAACTCTGCCAGTATAGGCATTAAGATGCTCTCTCATCTACAAGTGAGGGTTTTAAATTTATCTTATTGCTGTAAATTGCCAATGCCTAGAATGAATCCCTTAATTTCTGTGTGCCCACAATCCAGTTTTCTTCTCCAAATCTCCATTGTGATGTACATAGCTCATCAATTGCCCTGTTTGTATTACATCTATGCTTCACTTATCAATAATCTCATGATCTGATATTTGGGGTTTATAATAATAAAAAGTTCTATTAATTGTTTTGCACATTAATTCACATCTGACCATAACAAAGGCAAAGGTGTGAAGTGAGAGTCCATTAGCTGTGATGGTTAAGCTGTGTCAACTTGGCTGCACCTTGATTCTCAGTGGCTTGACAGTTATGAAATGATATAATCTGGCAGTTATGTAAAGATCTAACTGTCAACTTGGCTACATCATGACTCTCAGTGGTTTGGCAGTTATGAAATTATGTAAATTGGCAGTTACATAGTGATCTAACCTTTTCTATTTTGTAATCTGATGTTATCATTATTTTCTCACAAAGCTGATTTCTGGACAACGTTTGGAACTTAATTATGCCCAATAAGTGAGGACTGGGGTGTACAGTTACTATCTGCAATGGACCCTGAGTGTCAGTTTACTTCTTTGGAGCCTGAATGTCTTAGTTTTCTCTTAAAACTCTTTCTCCTAACATTTGTGGTTATTGGACAAGTTGGTTTTGTGTTTTGTTTTGTTTTTTTTTTTTCTTTTCTTCTAGTAAGTAAGTCTACTAGATATAGTTCTACTCTGGTTTGATCCAGAGTTCACTTTAACATTTTGTAACTGTGTTCAGAGTGGTTCTTTGAACCATGAATTCTAGTCTGTTCTTTCCTGTAATCTGCAATTTGTGATTCCCTTTCCTCCAGCAACAGCTGCTGGCTGACATCCATTCATGCCTCAAGGTCAAGCCACATTGACTCTCTTCCTTCTCCTCCTCCTAATACACCGCTTTTTGTTGCTGTGTACTGTTGCTTCAGAACTGACTCATAGCTGGCCTTTCAGCAGCTTTCCAAAGGCAATTAATGGCACGGGAAGAGATTGCCTTTCTTTCTACCATGGAACAGCTGGTGGGTTCAAATTGAATGCCTTTGAGATCGCAGTGCAGCTTCTTGCCACTAGGCCACCAGAGCTCCCCAACTTAGTAAACTAGAAAGCTGTAATATTACCTGTCCACTTTGTTCTGGGTATATAAACACTTTTCCTTCAGAATTGTTCAAGCCAGTTTTCTAAGAGACTTAACATAGAACCAAATGGATAGGATCACTTTTGATCGAGTTTGGAGTTTTTACTTTTTTTTAGTGTGGTTCACATTACATTCTATCATAAATACTCTTTTTCTTAAAAATTGCTTAAAATGAACTTTCAAAATATTGTCCATGCTGAGATAATACACTGTTTCTTTACCATTGAGAAAGGTGAGGAAAAACCAGAACAAGGACAGTCTACCTGCCAAACTCCTCTTTAGAAGTCAACAATCTGAAGATTTAAGAATCATCTCTGAGATGCAGTTACAGATTTAAATTACTCTCAGATGATCTCCATTCCTATAGTGGAAGAGATAAAGACATAAATTAACAGCTATAGGGGCACACGATTTGCATTAGGGACCTTGAGATTTCACTTGTATATGTGTTCAAATTTATTAAACTTTAATTTTCACCAGGTTTTGCTGGTACAGATGTTTTGCTTGTATTGGAAAAGTTGCTACCAGTTAATGGCATCTAGGCTCATGAATCTCCCCTGTCACTCACCCTGACAAGTTGAAGAGGGGAAGACTGCCTGCAGATAGTGTGTCAAGTGTGCGCAATACAGGGGTTTCTAAACACAGGGGTTCTTCATTTGAGTTGCCAAAACTCAATGTAGTAGAATTTATCTGTTGAAAATGATTCAATTTATTACTAATGGTTTATCATTTCAGGGGAAGAAACTAGCTTTCTTGGCAAGGACCCAAATTTAAACAGAGTCCCCATGGAAGAAAGAGGTAGGGGAGCTACCGATTTTAAGGAAAGGTTTGGTAGCCTAGTGATAAGGAGTTATTATGCTGCCAACACAAAGGCAGGCAGTTAGAATCTACCAGCTACTCTGTGGGAGAAATGTGGGCAATCTTCTATGCAATGTACAGCCTTTGAAAACACACTGGAGGGTCAGTTCAGTTTGTTCTGACTTGATGGCAAAGAACAACTTTAAAGAGACTTTGAGTCTTCCGTGTTGATGTTGTTGTTATGTGTTATCGAGTCAACTCTGACACATAGCAACCCTATGCACAGCAGCTCAGAACTCTGTTATATACCGAGCCAATTTCATTACCTCTGACACACCTGCTCCCATTACCCTAGTCACTGAGTCAATCCATCTCATCGAGGGGAGGGTCTTCCTCTTTTGTTCTGTTCTTCCACACTTTCAAGTATGATGTTCCTCTCCAACGACTGGTCTCTCCTTATGGACACTTTTTTGCATCTGCATAGGAAGTCAGAGCACAAGTAAAATTGCTGGCAGTAGTGCCAAAAACCTTTGATATTGCAACAATTTAAAGTTCCCTTAACTCTCTGAAAGATTTCACACAGTATTGTTCATTTGTGCGAGCTCTGGTAATGTAGTCCCAAGAGAGTTGTACTGGTAACCCAAAAGGCATTGCCTTTATGGCAATTTTAATCCACCAGTGATTCTCTGGAAGAACGATCAATAATAGCCGTTGGTGCAATTTACAGACTTGGAAACCCAGTGGAGGGTCATCTACGAGTTGGTTCTGATTTAACAGCAGTACGTTTATTGTTTGCATGCCACAGACAAAAGTGTGAATGTTAATTTTCACACTGAGGGTAAAGTTCAAAGTGGGCTTACAGATTTGCAACATGCAATACATTTGTATCAAATATTTAGTTTTTTAAAAAAAGGATTATCATAAATTTTGGATTTACTTGGACAAATGGAAATTTCAGTTTTTAAAAAATGGTATTTCATGCGGTACTGAACACTAATGAGCAAAGACCAGATGAGTTGTGGGAGGATGTCAAAGATAT
>NW_006400040.1:1412296-1421148 GCF_000299155.1 Elephantulus edwardii | reverse complement strand
GACCTGTATCAGATGCACCTTAGTCTCCAGAGAGACACCATTGCTCTTTAATACTTTAGAGAGGTCCCTAACAGCAGACTTTCCCATTGCAATACTTCTTTTAATTTCCTGGCTACTGGTGCTAAGAGTATTGACTGTGGAGCCAAGCAAACTAAAGCTGTGAACAATCTCAATCTCTTCACCATCCATCCTGATGCTGCCAATTGGCCCAGTGGTGATACCCCATAGATATCATAAACACGCACAATTCTTTATGGTGCAAACTGCATTAAATGCTGGACTGCTAACTGAAAGGACATTTTCAATCTATAAGGAATCTATAAGATACTCCATGGGGGAAAAATAGGCACTTTCCTCCCATAAATATTTATAGCCTTAGAAACTTGATGGAGAATTATTGAGAGTCAGAAATGACTAGAGGACATTTGGTTTGATTTGTTTGGTTTATTCATACTTGTTTGGATTATTCATAATGTGCATTCAATACTTGTTGGACTATATAAATAAAAGAGTGAGTCATATTTCCAAATACACAAACTGAAACTGGAATTGGAATAGCTTCTTTTTTTTCTTTTACAATGTTATCTTTGGAGAATATAAGAAAGAAAGTACAGATACCAAATTTTAGAGAGGAGGAATGTGGTGACTGCTTAGTCTGCTTCTGTTATTTATGAGTTAGAAAGATGATATTTATTAAGTATTTAACATTCCAGACATTGTACTGAATGCTGATTATGCTTGCCTTGGTTAGTTTCTTAAAAAATCTTGACTGCACAACAATTAAGCACTTGGCTGCTAAATTATAGAACAATGATTCAGACCCACCCAGAGACTCTGCAGGGGGAAAATCTGACTCTGCTTCTGTAAAGATTACAGCCAGGAAACGATTGCAGTACAGGTCTATTCAGTCACATAGGAATTGAATCAACAACATCTGGCAATAACATCAATGTAAAATATGTGAGTGATAATTTTATGTATAATGAAATTAACAAAGAGAGGTCACATAACCTGTAATGCATGAAACAAGGATTAAACTGAAGCCATTTATAGGCCAGCATCCTTCATCATTATGCTACTCTGACCTCAAGTTTCAGAGAGCTTGGATGACTCATCCAAAAGTCACAAAATTTCATCTAAATCTTCATTTCCTGATTTCCTGTCATTGTCACAGTGCACTTACTTCTACAACACACTAGATTAAGTGAAAGGCTTTTAATGTAATACCTGCCTCTCAAACGGCAACATAAACCTTAGAGCTAATTGCTTAACTGATGATCTTATTGTGATATAGAAGTTAGAATTCTGCAACCAGTAAGAAACAGGAATTCTGAGTCAACAGCATAAGTAAAGTTTATATAAATGTGCTGTTCTCAGTATAAGCAACTCCAGGGTATGATGGTGTTGCAAAATCACATAAGTACTCAGACACTCACATCTATCATTGCTGATGTCAGATGAATCTTTGTTGAAAGGAAACAATACCAGAAAGTTGTTTACTTGTGTTTATTGACTATGCAAAGGCATTTGACTGTGTGAAATATAGCAAATTAAGGATAATGTTGAGAATGATGAGAATCCCAGAACACCAAATTGTTCTTATATGAAGTCTGTTTTTTATAGATTTTACTGCAAAACTTTTTCTAGATTTCCATGCAAAATCTATTTTAACAGATTTTTATAATGAAGATTATGATTGAAAATCAAGAAAGATGTACATCAGCGTTGTGTACTTTTACCATAGCTACTCCTTCTGTATGCTTAACAAATAATTTTAAAAGTTGCAATATATGAAGGGAACTCAGGTGATCTAGGATTAGAAGAAGACTTCTCTACAATAGGTTAGGACTTATACAGATGACAAAATTTTACTTGCAAAATTGAAGAGTATTTGAAAAACTTCTAATAGAATATCAAAGACTAGGGGGTTCTGGTGGCCTAGTGGTAAGAAGCTGTGTTGCAATCCCGAAGGCATATGGTTTGAATCCACCAGATGATATTCTGCAGAAGGAGGGGTGATTTCCTCCTGTGCCAGTCAGCTCCGCTTCGGTACACAACAACAATAACAAAATAAGCAAACAGAATATCAAAGAATACAGCCTTCGATATGGACTACATCTCAATATCAAGAAAACAAAGATTCTTACCAGTGGACCAATAGGACCAATAGGCAATATCATGGAGAAAAGGTTCAAGTTGTCAATAATTTAATTTTGCTTGAATCCATAACCAACATCGATAGTAGCTGTTATTGTTGTTGAGTACCATCAGATTGGAATTGACCTATAGATAATCCTCTGGTACATTTTAAGAGGCAGTAAATCTCATGGAAGGAGGTTGCTCATCCTTCTCCACAGAAGCAGTTTCTTACCACAGATGTGTTGGATTGGGGAAATATACTGTCAAGCATCTCTCCAATGTGCCAAAGACAGAGGAAAAAAGTTATCTTAAAGACCGATGTGACTGATCTAAGCTATGATATTTTCCATTGGTTCCTATACATCTGAAAGCCAGACAAGAATGAGGATGACAGAAGAACCAATGTCTTTGAACTGGGGTTAGAAAAGAGTGCTGGTTGTCATGGACCATAAAAAGAACAAACAAGCCTCTTATGAAGGAAGTTCAACCAGAGTGCTCATTAGAGGCCCAGATAGTGAAACTTCATCTCACATACTTTGGGCATATTGTCAGGAGGGTCAGTCCTTGGGAAAAGGTATTATGCTAAGAAAGATAGAGGGAAGGAGAGAAAGACCGACATCAAGTTGGATTGACACAGTGTTCAAATAAGGTTGAGCATGTGAGAGTATTAAGGGTAGTGCAGAGTAAGGTAACATTTCTATCTGTTGTTCGTAATGTCACTATGAACTATGTTAACTTGATGACACATAATAAAAATAAACATGTATTAACAAGTAAGCATACAGAAAAAAATTATGTGACCTCTTATACAAGCTTGTTTGTTCTTAGATGGTGTCTAATTCACTACAGCTCATAGAGACTCTGAACAACAGATAGGAAATAAGCCCTATCCCACAACATGCTTACAATTAAGGCCATGTTTGCAGTTAGTGTGCCAATACATCTTATTGAGGGTCTTCCTCTTTTTCTCTGACCCTCTACTTTTCCAAGAACATCTTTTCCCAGAAGCAGGCACCTCTTGACAACATACTCAAAGTATGTGATATGAAGTATCACATGTTTTTGCCTCCTAGGAGTATCCTGTTTATACTCTCCTCCCCAGACAAATCTACTTGTTCTTTTGTCAATTTGTGATAATTCAAAACTATTCCCTAATACCACAATTTAAAGATATTAATTATTTTTCTGTAATCTTCACTCATTATCCAATCTTCAAATGTACATGCAACAGTTGAAAATACTACGTTTTGGATTAGGTTGCTAATACTGACATTCATACCTCTTAGCCCAATATGGAGGTCTGTGACAATACTTTTGTTCAATACAACACAATACAGGCATGAGGAAACCCTAAATCCATACCTTTTTAGAGCCAAAATTGTTGTTGGTGGAGGACAAGAATAATGAAGAGATGGGACACCAAAAAAGAAGAAAACAGCTTTGGAGGTGAACAGCTCGAAAGCTGAAGCACTGAGCCCAACTTCCTTGTGACTTTATTGAAAATTGTGAGGGAGCAAATCACAAAGAGAACTCTATGCAAATGAATCTAAGCTTTTTCTATTGAAAACCTCATGGTTGACTCTGGAGGGAGGGATTAGTAAATGCAATCCAAGAAATGTGGAAACACCTGAAAGTCTGCCTTGGCTTTTGACCCCTGTGACTCCTCTCAGGGAGAAGTCCACCTTGTATCTGTGCCTCCCTCATATCCTGATATAGCATTAGGTTATCATTAATATTTAGTTTGATATTTGGCTTCCCACACAAAACATCTTCCTGTATATAACAAAAGGTAGCAAAGAATATGTTTTTTAAAAAAGTTTTACTTGTGATTTTAATACAAGTTTACAGAAAAGTTGGATTTTCATCATTCATTGTTGCACATTCTCTCCCCTATTTCCCCCCTCCCTCAGTTCACCATATATATATATATATATATATATATACACATATTAGTTCATTGTTGAACAATTTCCTCACTCTCCCACCCCAGTCTTTTTTGCAATACACTTCTTATTCTGGACTGTTGTCATATGTGTAATACCTGATCACATATTCCTTTTAAACAATCTTTCTTTTAATTTGCTCTAATGTAATGTTCATTATCTATCCATTCTTATTATCTTCTCCTCCCAACCCCCCATATCAGTTCTGCTTGATAACAGTGGTGCTATGCAGTATATGTCCTTTTGTGACTGAGGTATTTAACTTAGCATAACATCCTGCAGGGTCACCCATGTTGTGCAATGTTTTATGAGTTCATTATTTTTCAGTGCTGCGTGTGAATTCCATTGTGTGAATATACCATAGTTTTTCTATTTATAATGAGCACTTAGGTTGCTTCTATTTCTTTCCTATTATGAATAACACAATATGGGTGTGTATACATCTGTTTGGATGGTATTTCCGGTTTCTTTAGGGTGTATTCCCAGGAGTGGAATTGCTGGGTCATATGTTATTTCTATAAGACAGGGTTCAGATCTGTTGCTCATAGGGTAGTTATGAGTCGTACACAACTCTATTGACCCTAACAACAACATGGCTAGAGAGTATTTTGTTTAGAAATTTAATCTGAGGCATTATCCGAAATTACCATAGGTTCTGACCTTCTTAGTTTTTTTCCTATTCGTGCAAAGAGGAGAATTGCCTATGAAATTGTTATAGGTAATCCACATGAGTTTAATATCTCTGAGAGCCCAATTTTAACATTCATCATACCAGTCAGCTATTTTTAACACTAAAAGCCCTTTTCTGACATTTAGTATGCTAATTTTAAAGTGTAAGTTATTGAGTAAGGTACAGCTAATAGAAATGCTTGGAAAACCCTTACAGAGTATTTGTCAAATAAGGACACCACATAACCAAATCTGTGCTCTCACTTGCAATACAAATTGACCATTCCTGTTGTTGTTATGTGCCCTTGAGTTGACTGCAACTTAGTGACCCCACGTACAACAGCTCTGAAGCCTGCCCTATCCTGAGCCAGTCTCACTGACTCTGACGTACCAACCCCCATTACCTGAGTTACTGAATTGGGATCTTCCCCTCCTGTGCTGTTTCTCCACCCTTCCAAACATGATGTCCTTCTCCAAGGACCTGTACCTCCTGCCCACATGCCCAAAGTATGTGAAATGAAGCTTCAAAATCCTAGCTTCCAAGGAAGTGCTTGGCTTTACCATCTCCAAGACAGACGTATATGTTTTCTTGGTTCCCACAGTATGTTCAAGACTCTCCAGCACCACAACTCAAAGGCATCAATTCTTCTGTTATCCTTAGTTATTGTCCAGCTCTATGATATATAATGCTTACAACCCCTGTGTTACAGCTTAACCTAAGTTATACACATAGAATATCACACTGTATGTGCTGGAATATTTTAATTTTATGTGTATAATTTCCATTTGTGTTTTTAAAACAATGGAATACTATGTAGCACGCAGGAGCAATAACTTTGTAAATTATAACTTAACTTGGGAGGGACTGGAGAGAATTATGTTGAGTGAACTAACTCAGTTCCATAAAGATAACCACTGTATAAAACCGTTCTTGCAGAATAAGTATAATGATCTAGGAGGGATGGGAGAGGCTGGAAGCAGAGGGATGTGGATGTGCAGGGGGAAGTGGGGATTAATGATTGGGTTGTACAATCTGATGAGTGGGAGGGTGAGGGAAATTGAAAGAATTTGTTCAAATTTGTATTTGAATATTTTAAATAAACTAGTAGAGAGGAAAAAATGTTTTTTTTTATATTCTTTTTTAAATTTATTCATTGTCGCACATTTTCTCCCCCCTTCCTTCCCCCTCCCTTAGCTTACCCACATCCCTTGTAAGTTGTTATGTTGTTTTTTTTTTAAAGCAATAAGATTTATTGATGGTTAAAACTAGTTTGAACTGAGGAGAAAAGAATAAAATACTCCAAAATGTACATATAGTAGGAGGCATGTCCATGTTGTATAATCAAGAACTAAAGGTTTATTTTGATTCGAAGTTGCAAGATCAGGAAGCTGGAGGTGGGACAACTTGAAAGAAGGCATGGGGATTGTACAGTGACTGGTGGGAAACATAACTGCAGACTATTTAGATTGGTTAATTTAAATATGTTATAAAGGGCCTTTGACTGGGTGATGAAATGATCTTAATACTTAAGGATACTTAAAGATACTTAAAGATACCTTGGGTAGAATGTTAAATGATCCAGGAAGCATTAAAAGAAGATAGAAGGAGTATACAGAGTCACTGTGTCAGAAAGAATTGGCTGACATAGAAAAATTTCATGAAATAACATATGAGAAATAGCCAGGGGTGATGAAGGAGGAAGTTTAAGTTTCTCTGAAGGAATTGGCAAAAAACAAGGCTCCAGGAGCTGATGGCATACCAATTGACATATTTCAACAGACAGATGCTGCCCTGGATGTGCTCACTAAGTTGAAGATCGATATTTGTTCTCAATTCCAAAGAAAGATGACCAACAGAGTGTGGAAATTATCGAACAATATAAATAATATCACATGCAAGCAAGATTCTGCTGAAAATTATAAAAAAATGATTGGAACAATATGTCGAGAACTGCCAGATATGCAGGCTGGATTTAGAAGAGGCCTTGGTACTAAGGATATTATAGTTAATGTTAGATGGATCTTGGCAGAAAGCAGCGAATACTAGAGGAATGTCTACCTGTGCTTCATTGACTGTGTAAAGGCTTTTGACTGTGTGGATCACAGCAAGCTATGGCTGATTCTGAGAAGAATGGGAATCCCAGAACATTTGATTGTGCTAATGAGAAACTTATACTTGGACCAAGAGGAAGTTGTCAGAACAGAACAAGGAGACACTACATGGTTCAAAATAAAGAAGGGGATTCGTCAGGAATGTATTCTGTCTCCATACCTTTTCAATCTGTGTATGCAGAACAGATCATCCGAGACGCTGGGCTGTATGAGGAGGAATGTGGCATCAGGATTAGTGGAAGAATCAACAACCTGCGTTATGTGGATGACACAACCCTGCTTGCTGAAACTGAGGGGGACCTGAAGCACTTTCTGCAGAAGGTCAAGGACTGCAGCCTTCAATATGGATTGAAGCTTAACATTAAGAAAGCAAAGATTCTCACCACTGCGCCAATTGGCAGCATCAGTATGGATGGTGAAGATTGAGATAGTTAACAGTTTTAGTTTACTTGGCTCCACAGTCAACACTCTTGGTATCAGCAGCCAGGAAATCAAGAGATGAATTGCGCTGGGAAAGTCATCTGAGAAGGACCTCTCAAGAGTACTGAAGAGCAATGATGTCAGGCTGGAGATTAAGGTGTGCCTGATCCGGAAATAGTCTTCGCAATTACATGCTATGCATCAGCTAGTTGGACAGTGACTAGGGATGATAGAAATAGAATTGATGCCTTTGAGCTGTGGTGCTGGAAAGGAGTGCTGAATACACTATGGATTGCTAGGAGAACAAACAGGTTTGTCCTGGAGAGGGTGAAGCTGAAATGCTTCTTGGAGTCAAAATTTTGAAGCTTCATCTGACATACTTGGGCATGTTGCAAGGAGGGACTGCAGTATTTATACTTTGGTGACTGCAATATTATTTCGCTTAGGATAATGTCCTCATGGCTCCCCCTTGTGTAAAGTTTACTATGTCATTGTTTTTCAATTAAGCATAATATTCCACTGCATGGGTGTACCATAGTTTTTAATCCCTTTGTTTATTGGTGGACACTTGGGTTTCTTTCATCTCTTTGCTATTGTGAATAATGCAGCAATAAACATGGATTTGCATAAATCTGTTTCAGTTGTGGCTTTAGTTTCTTTAAGATATATTCCCAGCAGTGATATTGCTGGGTCAAATGGTAATTCTATTTTTCTATTTTCAACATTCTGAGAAAGTATGAAACCACCTTCCATAGTGATTGTACCATTTTACATTTCTACAAGCATTTCTTCCTGTGTTTGTTTGCCACATAAATGTCCTCTTTGATAAAGTGTTTATTGATATTCTGTTCCGATCTTGTGATGGACTTGTTTACCTTTTTCTTTGCTGAATTGCTGGAGTCTTCTATAAATTTAAGATATAAGTCCTTATCATATGTCATTGCCAAATATTTTTTTCCAACCTATGGATTTCCTTCTTATTCTTCTTATTCTGCTAGAGAAGTTTTTGAAATGTGTAGAGATTTGTTTCTTAGGATGCACCATTTGTCTGCTTTGTAGGCTTTTCATGATGCTCAGAAGACTCCATGCTGTGGGTTGTTGTTGTTGTTGTTATGTGCCATCAAGTCGCTTGTGATTCATAGCGACCCTATGTACAACAGCCCTAAACTCCACTCTGTCCTGTACCAATCGCACCATATCTGATACACCCATCCCAATTGCTCCAGTCACTAAATCAATCCACCTCATGGAGGGCCTTCCCCTCCTGTGCTGTCCCTCAATCCTACCAAGCATAATGTCCCTCTCCAAGGACCCATCCCTCCTTACAACATGTCTTACAAGTATGTCAGATGGAGCCTCAGAATCCTTGCCTCCAAGGAGCTGCCCGTTTTAACCCTTTCCTGGATGAATCTGTTTGTTTCCCTAGCAGTCCATGGCACCCTCAATACTCTTCTCCAGCACCACAGCTCAAAGGCATCAATTCGCCTTCTATCCTCCTTGGT
Organism: Elephantulus edwardii; assembly: GCF_000299155.1. Classification (NCBI taxonomy): domain Eukaryota; kingdom Metazoa; phylum Chordata; class Mammalia; order Macroscelidea; family Macroscelididae; genus Elephantulus; species Elephantulus edwardii. The sequence goes on along the minus strand of NW_006400040.1, from coordinate 1,412,363 downwards.
CATTGTCCAACTCTCTGATGCATAACAGGTGATTGCAAAGACTATGGTCTGTATCAGACACACCTTA